>NC_142930.1:93167486-93187486 GCF_046866305.1 Octopus bimaculoides | reverse complement strand
CACACACACACACACACACACACATCTATCTATATAGATTTATACTGTTTACAGACCTGATGTGTATGCATATGTGTGTGTTTGTGTACATGTATATAAATATATATAGATATATATAAATAGACATTATCTCCCTATCTATCTGTCTGTCTGTCTCTGCATGTGTGTGTGTGTGTATATATATATATATATATATATATATATATATATATATATATATATATATATATACATACATGTATCTAATGATATACATGTATATGAATGCATTATATTTTATATATATGTCTATATGTGTATATACATATACACTCACCCATGCATATACATGAAATATGTAAACTGTGTAATTATAGGCGAGGACAAAATATTTACTGATTAGTTGTTTAGTGTAGGGTATAAAGTAAATTATAAAGGAGAGAAATAGTTAATTAAGCATCAGCTAATGGAAGTATTTGTTTTTAGTTGTGCGAGAGGCCAGATTGTGCTTAGAACTTCTGCTGGCTGGTGTATTGATGTCCATATGCTGAAATAGCGTGGTGTTTCAAGCATTTACATTCTTGCAGTTTGATCTGACATTAAATATGCAAATATACTAGCAATAAAAAAAAAGAAAATAAACAGAAGCATTTTTGAAAGTCAGCATATGTGCCTGTGTATACGAATATAATAATATATTTTGCACAAGATTTGTTGAATTCTCTCTCACAGAAGCCAATAACAAAAAGAAAAAAAGCTAAGTATTATTTTCTTTTAACTGAAAAAAATATTTGCTTTTGTTTTTCATATAAACATGTCAGATCAGTTAAAATGTCAAAATACAAAAAGAAAAAGGGAGAAAATGAAAAAAAAAAAAAAGAGGAAGAGAAGTGAAACCTAAAAATAATTGTGAAAAGTAGTGTTAAAAACAGCAGAAAGTATCTAACAACAATAATAATAAGAAAGAACGAGAAATTACAATAATAATAATAATAATAATAATAATCACAACAATAAGGATTTCTGTGTTTTTGGCCACAAGAGTCCAAGATGTTGGTGACAGCACAAAGGTGAAATATCAAAGAAAATAACAAACCAGAAAACAGTAGGGATTTATGTTGAGCGAAAGGGCTAGATCAATGTTAATGATAATATATGTACATCAATAAATAGATACTGATAAAGTGAAATATCAATATAAAACAACAAAATAATATTCACAACAATAATTCTTTGAAATATGTAATGTGAGGGGGCAATGTTTTGCTTCTGTTTAAAGAGAAAAAAGAACAAAACAAAACATAAAGCAAAGATTATTTGGTTGTTTAATTATATAGTGTCTGGACTATTGTTTTTTTTCTAAACTGTTTCCTTTCTCTAACATGGAATTAATTCCTTCAGTTAGCATATGTTTTGGTGATTAATTCGTAACTTTTTAAAAGAAAAGAATGAAATTCTCACCAAATTGTTTATATTTCTCCCTGTATCACTCTGGGGAAAAAAGTCATAAATAAACTGCACAATTTTAGAATTTATTATTTTTTTTTTATCCATTTCTTTCCTCTCTTTAACTGTAAGAATTCAAAATGAATATTAACTGTTTCAACTTCTCTCTTATTCTTATATCTTAGAGTGTTGGAAAGAGCATGGGCAATGGAACCATGTTTTCTAACTCCTAGCTATGAGATTTCAGACACAATATTAATTGGTTTCAAACCTACCTATTCTACAAGTGAAGTACACGTGGAAGAACATGGCTTTGGGTGCAACTATCCCTCTTCAGAACCAGTATAAGTCATACATATTTACATAAACATTAATGAAGTGCTCAGAACTAGTGTAGAATGAAATAAGTATATATAATTTACTTGATTAAAGATAAAACGTCATTACGTCAAGTTTCACACCATTTATTATTTGAAGATTACTTAATTCTTTAACTAGGTATGAATCTTGAAGTAACAATGTTTTTGTATTTTTCACGTTTTCACATGCACACATGTTGGAGAGTTGAAATGTTACCATAAAGGAATTTCTCTTTATCTATTTGTGGGTCTTTCAAAAAAAAAAAAAAATTTAGTTATCAATAGGCTAAGTTGATTCAGTCACCTTTGCCCCCCCCCCCCCACCTGCTTTCCTCCCTTACAGATTTATGACATTGTGAAAAATTATTATTGCAGTGGGCGCTATACTATACTCTCAATATAAGTTTACAGTGAATCGAGTCTACATTCCTGATTTCTATTCCCAGCTGAAACTGCTTTCCATCTACATAATAATAATAATAATAATAATAATGTATGCAGTGCTCAGGTGCTCTACAACTCACCAGAAAAAGTAGCCAAAGTGCATGAACAGTACATAGAATAACTATGCAACTGTCTTCCAGAAAGGCATGTACCTCAGAATATTCCATACTTCCTCTGCCTATAAATATGATTTCCTTACTTGTAACAATTCATTATTATTTTTCAACAGTCTTGTTTTGTAATATAATTTCAATGCAGTGTTTGTTGTAGTTTGTAATAGCTACTGTATTGAAAGTACTCTGCGTAATATATATATATTCAGGAGTGGTTGGCGTTAGGGAGGGCATCCAGCTGTAGAAACTCTGACAGATCAGATTGGAGCCTGGTGCAGCCTTCTGGCTTGCCAGTCCTCAGCCAAATCGTCCAACCCATGCTAGCATGGAAAGCGGATGTTAAACAATGATAATGATGATGATGAGTGCCTGGTAGTACTAGTGTTATTTTTCTGTACTGTACATATTTGTAAGTCTTGGAGTTTTGGTTGTGTATTTGTCTATGTTTAATCATTCTCTAAGGACCCATTCTATTATCAGGATTGTTTCTGTTTCCAGCTCCTGTTTCTAGCTAACTCTATTTTCCAGGCTTTTGGATAATTACTCAGTTTCACAGAGAAATACATTATCATGGTTTTGGATTGATATTTCTATAAGGCAGCATTTCGTTCCTGGTAATTAAATTTGCTAAAGTGGGCTGAAGTACATCATATGAGATGTTTTACAACATTTTATTTTGTAACTCTACATTTTTTGCTCTTACTCTTCTATGTTCAATAAAATAAGTACCTGGGCATCTCACCACCCACACATTTCTAGTCTTACACTAATACTAGAAATCACTTGTTATTGTCGTGTTGTCACAAGTTAGGCTTGATCCAACAGATCCTGATCATCATTTTTCTTTCTGTTACTTTTCATTTTTAGGCATAATATTTCTTGGACTACATTAGCCACTGTGTTTTCTTTTGTTTTTAAGAATATAAGGTGTGATTTGAAGGAAATTTGCATGGCACTGGTTGTAAGTAAATTGATTTCTGCATTTTCTTGTTGGCTTGGATATGGAATTATAACATGATGAAGGCATGTACTCAGTTTTGTTTATAGTTATGGTGTAAGTTTAACTGAGATGGCCTTGTAGAGATTCCCTGGATATAGTTGAGCAATGTTTCAGCAGGCAAGACCAATTAAAAAATATTAATAGCAACTAATTTATTAGTATTACCTTTTAAAACTTGATATGGAACTGTTTTCTCTTACTCACTCACTCATTAGTATTACTTCTAAATCCTTTGGCAAGTCTTTTAATGTCCAACAGTGTTACAGTAGAGGAAATAATTCTTTCAACACATTTATGACAAAAAAAAAGAAAAAGAGAAGTTGGAAGATTAAATAATCTAAATTACTGTTTTCATTTTCCTTCTTGCTTGCTTCCTTGCTAACTGGCTTGTTTGCTCTCTTTATATGTGTAATCTACCTGCCTGCCCCCTAAAAATAACGAAGTAGAATTGAAATAATTTCAATTGTTCAAAAATTATTTTAGTTTCAGTTACTGTCAGGTTTGAGCAATGTAAAATGGACAACTGATTCTGTGACTTCACATTTAAGTACTTGACCCATGTGCGAACATTTCCCATCAGCTTATGCATTGTTTTATGATTATTTTGGGATTGATGATCTATTGAAAATTAAATCATTATATATATATATATATATATGTATATAAATATATATGTATATGAAGTGTGTTTTCAGACAAAAGCAGAATGCCAAAACTATTTTTATGAAGCAGACTTCTTGAGTGAAAGAGGCGTGAAATTTTTGTCTCCATGCTCCAACTATTTACAGGAGTTAAAAAAAAAAAAAAACTGAAAGAAATGAAAAAAAAAACCCACCAAACCTCTATGCTACAGTCTACTGATTGTAAAACTTAAATTCAAATTGCGCATTTTTTCCTGTGTTACAAGCAACTGAGGAGAGTTCCTAAAAACTTTTATTTCCGGACGAATTTTAAATTGTGATACCAATTGGCTGGAGAGTGAGCAAGCAAAGAAAGAGAGAAAGAGAGAGAGGAGATGAAAAGAAAAAAGAAAACATATATATGCAAAAAAAAATTTTAAAACTCAAACCAAAATAAAATCATCCACTGGAGAACTGCTCTTCTGACAGTTTTGCTGTTTGTTATGATTACTGGCTGCTACTGTTGGTCATGTTTTTGTCAGCCATCATATTTAGCAGGTTTTATTCAACTTGACTAACACTCATGATATATACATATGTATATATATATATATATATATATATATATATATATATATATATATATTTACGCAAACTGGAGTACGATAATATATATGCATACATATTTACCATCGTTCCTGATCTGGTTTCCAAATAAACATTTAAAATAGAAATATTATGATGGTGATGATAATATTGTTTAGAGGAAGTGTAGAAATTGCAGTTCTATATGAAGAACTAAAAATTTATGGTCTTGACTGTGTAGTCAAGTCTCTCTCACCCTTCCCCTCTTTGGTTCAAAGAATGTATTTCTTTCTTCCTTTCTAATAATAATAATAATGATAATAAAACAACAGTACAGTTTTCAGTTATTCTTATGTGTAAATCAGTGGACTGAACTTATACTGATAAAATGATGCTAATACATTGTTTTTTTTTTGCTGTTGGGGTAGTGAGAGTGGTAGTCAAGTACTTAGCTACAGATTATTTCACAGACTGTCCAAGATCCCACCATTGCTCAACTTGCAGTGATTAATTATAATGTTTTGTTAAATATACTGTGTCAGGCTGGGGCAGGAGGTCAGTGGAAACTGTACAATGTTGGGCTGAAAAAAAACAAACAGACCCAAAACTAAAAAAACAAAAACAAATTGTCATATTTTTACATTTTAAGTTAAAGTTCAAATATTGCTAGCTTTCACTTTGCCTTTTCATCACTACTAAAAAAAAGTAAGAAAAAAATGAAAAGCAAGTAAAAAAAAATTCAGCGTTGATTTAAATAAATAAATAAATAAATAAATCTATACATATCTCTTATAAAAATTTATCTTTATTATATTGGTTAAAAACATAACCAAAAAAGAAAAAAAGGTCAAAAAGAAATAATTGTTTCAAAATTTGGCACAAGCCCAGCAATTTTAGCTGGTAGAGTGGGTGTTAGTTGATTACATTGACTTCCGTATTTAACTGATACTTTATTTTATCAACTCCAAAAGTATGAAAGGCAAAGTTGATCTTAGGAGTATTTGAACTCAGAATTCAAAGAGCTGGGAAAAAAATATCACAAAGCATTTTGTCCCACTTGCTAACGTTTCAGCCACTTCACTGTTTGGAAAATGGAATAATAATAATAATAATAATGGTGGTGGTGGTATATTGTTTGACAGTTAAGTTCTTACAGAACTAAGCTAAAAATTGGTTTATTCATTCTTTGTCTCTGGATTTGAGGAAGCTTGTCTACTGAAGAAATATTGTAACTTAATGTATTCTACTTTACTCGAATTTTTTTTTTAAATAGTGGAATTGAGTAGTTGTGAAGTTTGTTATTTTCATGATTTTTGTTCATGAATTAAATTTTTATTGATAATTACTCTAAAGATTTATAATACTTGAGCACTTATATACTTTTATCTGGTTCAAGAATATATACACTCACATATAGTTAAGGACATTGTTTTAGAACGACATTACCTTATATATTAACATGTTTTAAGACAGACTATTAAATATATATATATATGTAAAGAAAACGAAAAACATCCCCCTCCAGCTGAAAAACACCATTACTTCCTCATTTTGTTCTTCTTCTATATGTGAATATATATATATATATATGTATATATTATAAATAATGTTCACTGGTTTATCTCGTGCAACATGGTGAATAATTATCAAAGTGCTGGGCAACAAGTGTATATACATTCCTTGTTCTTCTAAACTTGTTAATTATTTATACACAGGCGCATACATTTCGTTTTTGATGGTGCAGGTTACAGCTTCTGTATATGTGTTTATTGTGTGTGTGTATGTGTGTGTGTGTATTTCTGTCATGTACATATGCATGTATATCCATGTGTGTATGGTTATGTATATGTATATACTGTACTGTATTATGTAGAGTCAGCTCTGCCATATTAAACTACTAAGTTTGTTTTTTCAATGATGCCAGTGATAAGCTTCATATTGAATAATTTAAAGACAACTCTGAGTCTTGTCACTGCAAATAATGTTGATAGTCATCATAATAACGATGACGATGATGATGATGACATTGTATTTGCAACCACTAAAAAAAAGTTCCTGTTAATATTTTCTCTAACAGGCAATAAATGTAATGTTACTACAACGACATATGCAAAAAATAATGACAGTAATGAAATAAAACTGAGGAAAAGAAATGGAAAAAAAGAATAATAAAACTTGTTAAACAAGTGTATTATATTTTGTTTGTTTTATTGTGTTGTTTTTGCTTTCATCTTTTCATGCAGCATTTTGGTGAGAACTGAACTAGCACTAGGGCCCACACACAACTATACCCTGATAAGAACTATGCATCATTTTATACGTCCCTTTCTCCCTTTCTCACTAATGCATACATGCAAACACACACACACACACGTAATTATGTATGTAAATGTACATATACACACAATTACTTACATGCATATGTATGTGTTTATATATGAACAGAACACACACACATATATATATAAATACACATATACATACATGTATATGTGTGTGCGTGAACATAAGCTCACACACTGTGTAATTGATATTCATTAAAAATTTAGGATTTTATTGCTACTTAGAAGTTTGTTGTGTGTATATGTCGAAATTCTGGTGATATTTGGTAGTTGGCTGATGAGGGGGTTCGAGCTTCACGTCAATTATATTGTATGTTTTCTTATTCTGTACATCTCTTTGTGCCAGATATTTTACTATATCTGTCTGTCTGACTGAACTGTTCAGTAGTCCATTGCATAACTATGCGTTCCCGTGTCGATCCCACTGTGTGGCATCTGGGACAACTATCATGGATCAACCCATACTTTGTAATAATTGGTAGACGGAGACTTTATACAACTCCATTGAATAGCTTTTGCCCGTAATTCATAGGTACAGCCTTGTCACAAACTATGTCATGCTAATTCTGCTTTAGAATTAGTTATATGTATATATAGCCATGAAAAGTTCCGCCACTTATACAGGCAATTCTATTGATCAAACACCTCAATTTTCATTGTCAAAACCATCAGAGCTACTCACTAATATGTGGTGTGTGTGTGTGTATATACACATACATATAAACAAGCGAATGGATTTCTGAGTGCTGCTACAATAATTTCGTTAGGAGTTGTTATTTTGATGTAAGCATAATACATTTATTCAGTGCAATACACTAAACAACTCCCAAGCTCGCCAGGTAACTTCCCAAATCAAAGTGATACAGCGACTTGTGCAGTAATCCATTCATTCACAGTAATGAGAATCAATGGATTACTTAACACAAATGGATTATTCGTATATGAATTGTATGTATTAGCCGGCTGATCGGCAGATGTTTGCAAACGACATGGTATTTTTGACTCATCACAAGATGATCTTCAGCACGCAGTGAATGGGTTCGCTCTCGTATGCGGCAAAGGAGGGCTGAGAATAAGTATTGCGAAGTCTGAGAAATTGGTACTCTCAAGAGTCTTCCCAGCGCACTCTGCACTGAAAAGTTTAAGTATTTCGGGGCTATATTCATGAATAATGGGAGGCAGGAGTTTGGATTTAATGCTACAATTGCAGGTGCTGGTGCAGTCGGCTTAGCATACGATACTCAGAAGAGGAGAAGTTAAAAAAAAACAACAACTAAATTTGCTATCTTCAACTCTATTTTCGTACTTATCTTCATTTATGGTCATGAATGCTTGGTAATGTCTGAAAGAGTACAATCGTGAATACAAGCGTCCGAAATGGAGTTCTTCCAAAGATCTATGGACTATAATGTTACTCGAAAGGGTGTGTAGTTCGGAGATAAGGAAGTCTTTCCAGGTGGGACTGTTATTTCTCCACATTGAGCGGTCACATCTCCGGTAATATGAACATGTGATTAGAATGCCGCAGGAAAGAATCGCAAGCTGGATTCTTCAAGTCGAACCAACCTGTATATCTAAGAACAAGATGGAGCATAATATTCATGGTTTTAGTTGGTCACGTTGTGAGAATCCAGACGGAATGTGTAGAGTCCACTCCGTACAAATGGAGAGTGTGCGAAATGACTTTAAGGACATATTTGGTAATTTAACAAAACGACTCTAATATAGTAATAGGTAAATGTATTCTAACAAAAAATTGTGCACATGTTCTTCATAAGCTTTCTTACAAGATTATTCTATAAACCCACCTTAAACTTCGATAACTGCATCAATCGGGATCGGAACCGTTGACATGCTTGCACTAAATGGATCTTATTGATTTCGGACATCACCTGGACAATGGCGGCTTTCAGTGATTCTATGGTATTTTGAAAATGTCGATTAATCTCCCTTCAACAATGCTCTGAACGTAGTAGTCTATGGAATTTAAATCTAGTGAGTTTGGAGGTCACACCTTTGGTGTTACGTGATCGTAATAATTGTCTGACATCTCGTTTTTAGGTTACATTGGCTTTTTGAGAGGATGCTGAATCTAGTCGAGACACATATTTCCCATTACATATTCCATACGTCTAGAGCTGAACAGCTTTCACCAGGCCTCAATATATCCAGCAGCATTAATTCTAAGTCCCTGTGGAATGATGTGAGGTGGCAAGATATGACCTTCGTTACTCACCACTACTGAAGCCACTAGAGTTACTGGAAACACAGTGCGCATCACTCTACGACACGAGAACGACCTGCACATAAATCCTTTGTCATTTCTTCGATTAGACTTTTGGTCTTGATCGAAGTTTTCATATCAGAAAAGAACCAGAACATGTCATGTTCGTCATGGCTTCGTAAGTAACTGATCAAACGATTTTCCCGTGTCTTTGCAGGCATGAATTGGGCTCTCCTCAGTGCATGCAACTTGTAACGAATGTCTTCGTGCACAACAATTCTAATATTTGGTCGTCAAGTTTGAAATTTGTAGAAGAAAAAAAGTTTGCTAATGTTTTATATTGTACAAGGAATAGTTTTATTCATCAAAGTATGCACCCATATTGTCAATACACTTTTGCCATTTCAGCGGTAGCTTGTCCAACCTTGAATTGTAAAAATCTGGCAATCTAGAGTCAATAAAATCTTGCAATAAAATAGGAGTGGATCTGTTGACTAACCTAGGCTGTTTTTTTTTTGTAAGTTTCTGCATCATTTAGTTCAGTTGGTTGCAGTATACTTCGGCCGTGATTGATGAGCCAGGTTTAATGAAATCATAATGGATCACACCTGTGCCAGACCACCAACCACACACCATCAGCTTCTTTTGATGAATTTTGCTTTTTGGACTGTGTTTTGGTGGCTCGTCTTTGTCCAAACATTATGCTGAACGTTTACGGTTGTTGTATTGGATCCATTTCTCATCACATATTACAATTCGATTAAAAAATGATTCATTTTTGTGATGAGAAAGTAGCATAATGCAGGCTTCCAAGCGTGGCTGTTTCTGATTTTCATTGAGTTCATGTGGAACCCACTTATCCAACTTTTTCACTTTACCGATTTGAACTAGGTGAGTCAATATTGTTTGCTTGCTAACACCAAACAACAATAATTCACGGGCACTTTGAGATGGGTCTGACTCGACGGTGGCTTTCAGTTCATCATTACCTACATTTATTTCTGGTCGACCGCGCTGCTCATTTGTGAGGTCAAAGTTACCAGAACGAAATTTTGCAAACCAGTTTGATACTGTCTGCTGTATAATAACATTAGAATGAAATGCTCCATTAATATTCCGAGCTGTCTGTGATGCTGTATTTCCAAGAAAGAACTCATATTTCAAAACTGTACGAATTTCCGGCTTATCCATCTCTAAACAAAAATAGCAAAAAACGATTCATAAATAGCAAAATGTGTTAGAATAAAGAAATACATGTGTTAGCTTTCTAACAAAAAATATTGTCAAAATATAATAATGGCGCAAAATGAGCAGCTGTCAAAATTTACCATATTCCTTACTACAAATTTCATACTTGACGACTTAATAGTTTACTCCGATATGTTTGACGATAGCCCTCATTGATTTTCCGGGATCATCATTGATAATGTTTTGAACCCGTTAGCTGAATTGCAGTATCCGTATGGCATCTGAACGTTTAGAATGTTTTCCCCTCTATGATACGCTTGAAACATTCTCGCCAGAGGCTTCCAATTCCATCAGAACTTTGTGAATAAAAGACCTTGTAACATTCAGAAAGTTGGCAATTTCGCAGACGTTGTGTTTTGCACATATTGCATACATTGTTGCATATTCTTTCATTTCTTATGTTAGCATTTCATCTGCAATTGCAAATTTGAAAGAATTAGAAAACCTTTTAATTAGTTTGAAGGAAGTAATATAATGATGACAAAATCTTCTCAGATCCACCCCTTTCACAACCTGTACATACATACATACATACATACATACATACATATATACATTTTGTGTATAGTTGTGGAAATCAGCTGCCCAGTGGATGTTAACATACAACTGAAAATCAGGGAAAAAGAGAATATCTTCGCTGAACTATTGAGAAATCTAAAATTACTCTATCCAGAATACAAATTCAGGTTTATACCTGTAATTACTGGGGCCCTGAGATATGTAACACGCTACCTAAATACCAATCTTAAGAAATTAGGCATCTCAAAACCAGAAAGGAGAAAGCTGATTCGAAGACTACAAATCCAAGCCATCACTGGAACTGTAAAAATCTGTAAAACTTTCCAGAAGTTTATCATCTAAGTATATATGAGCATGTCTAGATATGTAATTATATGCATGAGAAGACATATATAAAACACAACATACATACAAAAATACTCTGTTGTTTGTGTTGAAATTCCAATGAAGGAACCTTGGATCTAGGTTAGAAACCGGCTCTTTCTCTATTGGCAAGAAATCTTGAAATAAAACTGAATCACACGCACACACACACACACACACGTGTACACACATACTCAGACACGCTCATATTTCACACGGAGAATAACTTTTCTTTTCAAATACGCATTAAATTATGAAAACACGACTGTGTTCCAATCTAGCCATTTTTAAAATCTACTATTCCTTTTAAAACTATTTCCGTAGTAGTTCCTTGCAATTTGCTTGAAGCATTAAAATTTCCAAATCCACATTAATGTTTCTTTGTCATTTTAGTCTTATCTTCTGGACGACCGGCTGTTGGTAGCTGTAGCAATATTATTGACCCTACTTGTAAGTAGGGTCAATAATATTGCTACTCCATTTGTTGCATCAGGAGTTTTGGCCATTAGAATTATATATCTTCAGTAAAGAAGTTTGCTTTTGTTTGTGCCAAGTGTATGTAAAAATAACGGGAGTTGTCTTCTCTTACATACATCATCTTATGTGTATTACACATATATATGCAGTAGGTGATGGGTGTTAATAAAAGGTGTTTTCGGCTTCCATCTTGAAAAACTGATTAGTGTGTTTTTGATTTACTTTTGTGAATTACGATACACTGTTATAACATGGTGTCAGAAATGTCGCCTGAATCGGATTATTGACTTTATCGACGTGTATTACATGTGCTGGCGTTGCTTCGCTGTTTTTCTTTATTGGCTCGTAACAAAGCTGATAGATGAATCGATAACCGACTTTAATTGAAATAATTGACCGAGTAACTTTACTGTCAGACGAAAATTACTAAATGGCTGAATATTGGTTCTTACCTCCTAAGCCTATATATCTCTTGTTAACCTACATGACGAATGTCGTCTGTTCAAGGAAAATTTTACAAGATCTATGGTGGTTGTTTAAAAAGGATGAGTCAGCTGGTAAAATCAAAATTGCCCTGCTATTACAGTATTGACACAGAATTAAAGACATTTCAATTTCATATATGGAAAGTAAAAATCTATATGTGGATATCATAGAAAACTTTGGCAATTTGTGCGCACTACTTAACAAGATGGTTGAAATATTGACGGATCTAAAACACCAGGCTCTGAGAAAACTGTGCATATGAGTTTAATGGCTTGACTGAGAGTTTGGTTTTGTGTACATTGGTCCCTGGTCTAGATAATATGTAATTAGTATTCAAAAAAGTAAAGGAGCTGATAATTTTAACCCCGCTAAATCTGTAACCATTTTGTGAAGAGCTGAAGAAGCCTACAGAGACCTAAATAGTAGTAATATTACACATCCTGTTAGATATGCCAATAAAATAAAGCTGATAAAAATGCAAAAAGCGGTTGAAGTTACAATTCTGGTGTTCAGTTTTGTCCTGTTTATAGCAAAGAGTGTTATAGATGCGTTAAGTTTGGCCATTTTACGAAAGGAAGCAAATCTAAAACGGCTGCTATGCCAAAAAGAAAAATATACAATCAAACAAACAACCTAATGATCATACAAAAATAGATACCTTGTTTGTGGGGATATTGAACAGTGGAAAGACTACGTAGCCATGTACATTGTCAACATGACATATTGTTATACACACAAGCAAAAAAAAAGAAAAACAAAAACTCAATGCTATAATATTGACTGATGCTGAGTATTTATAAGAATTTTTGTTACTAATATGGAATACATACAGTACATCTGAGGTCATATAACAACACGCCTAATAATTGCACAGTCTCCACACACTTCTAAATGATTTTCTTATTGTAGAAACTAATTATCTGAAGTGACGATTGTGTAAATCTTGGGTTACTTAAAAAATATAAAAACTGAAGAACTTACAACATAAATAGTGTCAAGTTTCGCAAATTTATTAGAAAAGTTTGCAGATGTTTTTGAATGATTTCCTGTTATTGAAGATAAACATGTAAGTTGTATTACTCAAGAATGAATCAAGAATTGAAATCTAAGTCTGTAGAACAAGAACTGAAATCTAAGTCTGGTAAAATTTCTTCTCGTCATGCTTTACTATAACCTCATAATTCCAGTGGAATCACACGTGTATAAGACATGGTAACATCCCTGGCAAAGTTTATACGCTGCTTGTCAGAGATAAATAAGCTTTTAAGAAAGCTAAGTGAAAGATCTCTCTCTTAGCAATGGACTTCATTTGAAAAAAAGAAAACAGCTTTATAGTTTGCTGTGAGTGCCTTACCAATATTAAGTTACATTAACTTAAGAAATCCTGTACTAATATCAGTAGAGGCAATCAAACCTACCACTGGTATTGTTTTGCAACAAGTATGCTGTTCAGTTCTATATTCATTTATGGCATTGATTTCGAATGAACAAAAATGGAGTCAAATCGAAAACAAAGCTAAGAGTGCTAATTTTTGATACCGTACACTTCACAAGCACATTTCTGGAAGATCATTTTTGTTAAGACATACCAAAAACCTTTGATAAATGTGCTGGGAAAACATCTTTACAAGGCTCAGCAATGTCATAGGACACGATGTGCAAATTGAAATAAGGTGTGCTCTTTCTCTATATAAACGAGTTGGGTGGTGGAAGAATGGAAAATTATGGATGCTCTTAGTTGTACAATGTGATTCAGACAATCTAATCTATGAAACTGACTTATTGCTAACACTTCAAATGAGAGATGCAAACATGAAAGTAGAAACTTGAAGTTTAGGAACATTGCTGGCCTAGAAAACACTGTCTATTACCAGAGACTATTGGTACTTTTCGGAACTGCAACGACGAATTAACAAACGTCCAGAGTACAATATTGAAAAGCTTCTAAGTAGTTTTATAGGCAATGAAATGACAAATGCTTAACTATATACACGTGTCACATTTTGGTCACCCGCGGTGCCTAAAGAGGAAGCGAAGATTACTGTATGGACTTGAAATATCAACATATATCATTGAACTGTTTGATAAGTGAAATATCTCTATGTAACACCAACGGAAACTGCAAGAAGATATGAAGACATTTTTGATCATAATTTGATCAACTAATGGGGTTGATTCGTTTCAGTATAAGAACATTCTTGTGGATTTATTGAATATAGTAAACTGCGAGACACAAAAATGCCAAACAAATAAATCACATTAAATCTCAGACATTGTACTTCACTGGAAACTTATGACAAGCAATGGGGATGTAGTTTAGCAGCAGCCAGTTGTTCAAAGAATTCTCTGATACAGTTTTAGCGTGGAGCTTCCATTCCACTTATCCAGTGTCTAACACCATGTCTGTAAGAGTGTGTGTGTGTGTGTGTGTGTGTGTGTGTGTGTGTGTGTGTGTGTTTGAGAGAGAGAGAGAGAGAGAGAGAAAGGGGAGAGAGAAAGAAAGGGAGAGAGAGAAAGAGAGAGAAATGGAGAGAGAGAAAGAGAGAGAGAAAAGATAGAGAAAAAGAAGGTAAAGAAAGAAAAAGTAGAGAGATAGAAAGAAAGGAAGAGAAAGAAAGACAGAGTGAGAAAGAAAGAAAGAGAGAGAGAGAGAGAGAGAGAGAGAGAGAGAGAGAGTATGCGTGTGAGGGAGAGAGAGAGCTGATAGAATCTTGAGATCGCTGCTGGAGAAAGCAGATGATCCTTACTTATTCTTTCAGACTACTAGAATACACTTTAGACGGAGTATATACCATCTTCCATAGTTCAGCTATTTCTTCAAAGAATCAGAACCTTGCAATCTATCACTAATCTCCAGTTGAAACTTGATATATCTAAATACACCCAACCTTGTGGAATGGTAGAGAGAACAAAATAAACGAATATGGTTGGATGCTAGTAGATGTGACTGGAAGGAGCAGTGGAAAAAGTTATACCGTGAATAATGGTTAGTAAAGTACCAACAAAACAGTAAGCATTAGTTCATTTGAAATCTACCTGTCACTGAAACAGTAACGTACGGTGAAAGAATTAGTCGTCATTGGTTTTTTCCTGACAACAAACTATCAATGTTTGTATTGTTTACGGTTACCGCTTTATTGTTTAATGATACAGAAACTGGCTTGGGGAAAAGCAACCATATTTACCTCCGCCAAGGAAGGAGGTTATGTTTTCACCGGCGTTGGTTAGTCTGTCTGTCCGTCTGTGTGCAAAATGACTCAAAAAGTTGGGAACGGTATTTGATGAAACTTGCAGAAAAAGTTGGTAATGACACAAAGAAGAGATGATGAAATTTTGGTAGTGATGCGGGAATTTCTATGGATTCTTAAAGGAGTTTTCATTTGTTATATTTATTTTACATGAAGTATTACAATGTTTCGTTCTTTGATTATCTCCCTTGAAAACACGTTCATCGTTTCCACATAACCTATGGTGGCGTTGCTGTTTCCAAAGTTTATTTTCGTTTCTCTATTAGTAATTTTACTCGCGTATCTATCGTAAAATGAGCTGCTTGGCGAAGGTCTGCGGAAGATGACATGACAAGCATTGACTATTGGGATCGATTCAAAAAGATCAGGCTTTGCTCCCTCCACCGCCGCTATCATCTGTATGATGTGGAAAATATTCCACCAACATTGCCCATCTTTAAAATTCGTCCGAGGCTTGGCCCCCGTGCCATCCGTCCACTACAGAAATGTTCATGTCGTATCACAACACTATGACAGAACTATTTGACTTCAATTGGCCCTGCTCTCTTCAACATCGTGCCAGACACACATAAAGGAGGAAAGTGACTTCATGGCATTCAAACGATTCCTAGATGACTACCCTCAATAAATACCAGATAAAACCACCCACACCCAGATATGTTTCTGAAAACAATAACCCTCTGCTTGAATGGGTTACGGTACCTCAGAGCTGACTGTGTATCTCTTCCAAGTGGTGCTATTAAATTAGACATGGCCTGAGTCAACTTCGGCCGAAACTTATCTAAGTAATCTAATCTAAGCTGTAACCTTTTAATCAAAGCATGACAATATGGGTAAAGGCTGATTTCTTAACATTTCTGATGGTCTTAAGTATAAAAAAATTATTAATGATTTATATAGGACTACATTCAGAGTATGTCTATAAGCTATTGTGTTTAGACCTGGTTTCTATCCTCAAACTGTTCCATTTTATAGATGCAATTTTTTATTTAATAAAGTACTCCGAAATTAGAAAATCAAAAATCTGCAACAATCTCGGTCCCATGAATATCAGATAATGGATTTTCAACTGTGAAAAGAAACTGATTGTGGTGATCGTAGTTTGACGGTGATTGTGGTGAAAGCAGAGACAGTGTTGATGATGACGATGGTCGAGATAAGTATGGGAGGAGGTTATGTTTTTGCCGACGTTGGTTTGGGAAATTGGGCGATTTTCAGCATGCGTGTATATGGGTGGAAATGAGCTGCTTGGCAGAGGTCTGTGCTCTCTGAGTGCTTTTCTAGTTCATTATAAATTGTTGAAAGAAAAAAGACTGTAACGAGAGTTGTCTTCTCTGACAACATATATTGTATAATAGGTATATACATAAACAATAGGGGATGGATATCAACAAAACATGGTTTCTGCTTCCATCTTGGGAAGAAACTAGTGCGCTACTTGATTTTCGTTTGACAAAACTATAAAAATGTGTGTACACAATAGCATTGTGCTGTTCTTTGAATATAGCTTGCATCATCAATCGTCTTTTTATATGAGAATTCTGTATTGGATAGTGTCTTGTTCATTAATGCTATTCTAGATCTGTTTTGTGTTATATCATTTGGAGTCATGGAGTTTACGACTTTCATGTTTGCGATCAAATTTCCAAGTCACATCACTATTAAAAGTCACTCCGTGAGCTTAGAGATTTGGTGTTTATGATTGATAAGTAGACTTTTAATAATGGTGCTTTTGTGGTATTATTATCAGTATTAGCCCGCGGGGTCGAATTTGTCTTTCATCCTTTCGGGGTCGATAAAATAAGTACCAATTTCTAACAGCAGAGTCAATCAATGTCGCTTGGTTTTAACTTTAAACAAGAGCACTCAGAGAGCGCAAACCTCCGCCAAGGCAACACAAACGTCCTCTCAACGATTAGCTGGAGATGATTTTTAAAATGAGAATATCTGAAAAAAACTCGACTGCTCTCACAAACGAGAATACTAAAAATGAACCTGACCGCTCTCAAAAATTAAGTAAAAAAGCCGGAAAAAATAATCCAGAATCCTTGTCCGGTATCAGATCGATCCCAAAATCTGATCAGTTAGTGCCAGCAACGAGGCCAAACATCTCTGAAAGTTTCATTTGAATCCATCCAGCGGTTCTTGAGATACCTTGTCCACGGACAAAAAAACGAACAAACAAACACCTCTGAAAACAATACTTCCACCTTAGCAAAGGCGGTGGTAATAACACAACTAACAAAAAAGTGTTTGATAAAGTTGTTGCATATCTTCAGCATAAACAAACTGATGAGGACTTCCGAGAAACGTCTGGAGCCACTGGTCTATTTTATAGTTGACATATATTTAATTCATATAACACACCTTATAAATAGTTTGATTATCGTTAACAGATGCCGTGCTTAATATTTTTTGTTACACACATTCACACACGCACATGTATATTTATACATATGTATATATATGAATATATGTTTTTATACCTGTATGTTTATACATACACACACACATACATATATGTACAAACGTAGTTAGGTATATAAGTAGGCAGGTATGCATGTCGGATGCATTTGTGTGTGTGTGCGTGTGTATGATACAGTTTACATGAGTAAAGATAAAAGAGTACTCCCTGCAAACATGGGGTGAAATATTTGTATTGATACATTGATTCAGCTCTGATAATTCCCAGACCAACGTTACTCAGAGCTTCATATTTAAATCGCCTCAACAGTTGACAGATATAGTAATGGCATGGTATTTGATTCGGAAGAAAGTAACATATATAAGGAGACCCCTCCAAGTAGCCATTTATGGAGCCGGAATGTTACAAGATATTATTTTCTTAATAGTATCACGATTGCATCTTCGGAGAGGAAACTTATTCAACTATTTAGCATTCAAATTACTCTGTCAAATGTAATGCTTATTTATTCATATTGCTTTGAGTTAACCTTGTAATTATCTCGTAGCTTTGAGATTATAATGATGTGATTGTAAATTATTAGAATAACATTGTAGGATAGGTGTGAGAAGTTGGATCTGACCAGTTTGAACCTGAAACAGATAGAATATATGGGTCTGGTATGGCCGGTGTAAATGCAGAAGGGTTAAGGGGAAATGCAAAAGCAGAGTGAAGGGGATGATGTTTCAAAAAGGAAAGAAGGAAAGAAAGGAGTTTAAAACTATGTAATATAATAAATAAAAACATAAATACGTAAATGGGGTCACAGAAATGACATGCATCAGTAAATCAATGTTAATAGTCTGAAAAGAATTGAAATATCAATTAGTTTTGTGGTTAACAGAGAAACAGAAGATATCATTTTTTAGATATGCACACACGCATACATATACACGTATGAATACGCACACACACACACACACACACACACACACACACACACACACACACACACACACACACACATATATATATATATATATGCATATATATACATATATATATATATATACATATAGATATACACATATATATACTTATTTATATATATACATATTTACATATATATAAATATAAATATATATATGTGCGTGTTTTATTTTTTTTTATTTATTTATGTGTTTCAGCCAAGTGGCTGCGGTCATGCTGGTGCACCACCGTGATTTTCACGTTCCTTGCATGGCTCTTCTCCTCCACCTGACATGGTCCAATCAAGAGTTTTGATGGCACATCTGGTGTATAAGAGAATTTGACATAGCTGCCCTAAACTGCGTCTCATTACGAGCCATTGGTTCGTCTGGTATCGTGGAGAGGAAAGCGTCAAGTTTTGTCTTGAAGACCTCCGAATCCATGTCTTGCATGTCTCTCAAATGTTTTGGCAGGGCATTGAAGAGCTGAGGTCCTCCGAAACCGAGGCTGCAGCAGTATCTCGTTCTTATGTGAGATGCAGTGGACGGTACCTTTGGCACCATGCAGTTGCGACCCGTGCAGGCATTCCTGTAGTACTTGATACCAAAGTTTGGCACCAGTCCTTCCAGTATTTTCCATATGTATATTATTACATATCTCTCTCGCCTGCGCTCCAGGGAGTAGAGACCTAGTGCCTTCAGTCGCTCCCTGTAGTTCATCTGCTGGACTGTGGCGATCTTTTTTGTATAGTGCCGCTGAATTGCCTCGAGTTCTGCTGTCCGCTTAACACTGTGTGGTGACCACAACTGAGAGCAATAGTCTAGGCGGCTCAGAACAAATGTCTTCCATAGAGTCAACATGACTTTCTGATCCCTTGTACGGAATGTCCTCAGTATCCACCCTGCCAGTTGTCTGCACTTTGCTGTCAACTTGACAATGTGCATGTGAAATGATGCATCACTACACATGTTGATGCCCAGATCTCTTACTGTTTGTGGTTCTGGGATTGCAGTACCTCCAGGCCCTGTGTATGCCAGTTGGGAGGTACTTGTGGTCTTGTAGCGCAGTACTTGAAATTTTTTTGCATTGAACTGCATATTATTTTGCTCTGTCCACTCATATATTGCCTTTAGGTCATTCTGCAGGCTTACAATATCATCAGGATTCTTTATTG
>NC_142930.1:93089986-93162486 GCF_046866305.1 Octopus bimaculoides | reverse complement strand
TATAGGAATAAGGCCTAAAATTTTACGGGAAGGAGCTAGTCTATTACATCGATCTCAGTACTTAGGAAAAGTCGGCCTCGGTGGAATTTGAACTCAGAACGTAACGACAGACGAAATGCCGTCAAGCATTTTGCCCAGCATGAAAACGATTCTGCCGCCTCACCGTCTTAGTATGTTGAGACCCCTTTCGGTCATGACTGACCATAAGATTGCACCTAGAAAGTTACCCTCCCAAGCACAAGTCCGGGCAAGGTTGTTTATGGAAGACCAGCAGTTGCCCGTGCTTACCAGCCTCCCCTCTCCACCCCACCGATGTTATCCAAGGGAAAGGCAATACAGCTTGGCACCTGTGACGTCGCAATTCATTTCTACAGCTGAGTAAACTGGAGCAACGTGAAATAAAGTGTCTTGCTCAAGAACACAACACGCAGCCCGGTCCGGAATTCGAACTCACAACCTCACGATCGTAAGCTCGACGCTCTAACCACTGAGTCATGCGCCTAGTTATGTCTTAGTATACATAACTATTAAAACACATAAATGCTGTACTTGCATTGTAAACTATATTACAAAAGTTGCATTTAGCTGAAAATACTGGAAATGCCTACTGCACTCAGAAATCCTCGTCAAATTCCCATTACTGTGAGATTATTCAGTCTGTTTTAACCCATAATGTTCATTAGTTCGATTTTAATCCTTTTTCACTTTTGAAAAATGAATGTTCTCTGCCACAACCTGTAACCACAAATGACAAATAGACGCAAAAGGTATTTTCTACATTTTGAAAGCAAGACTTTAAAGGATTGTCTGCTAGTAAGTGGCAAAGCTGTAACTCTGTAAGGCCTTGTTTGACCCCAACATGAGGAGAATGATCGGTTCGAAAGAAGTTCCATAAACCTTACAAATTCTTCTCAAAGTCTTTCCTCCAGATCTTCCAGTTATAATTTGGTATGATTTAATGATATCTTTTCAATTGGTTAGGGATTAACAAGTGTAACTGATGAAGGAATACAAATACGCTATTCATCTTTTGATAAACATATTTGCATTTTGACAAGGCAGAAAGAAAGCTATCATTAATAATGAGAAATGTTGATTTTGAAATTCGGAGGAGTTTGTTATTCAACATGTGGATTAAAAATACTGTAATCACTGAAATAATGAAACTCCTAATTGTGTTTCGTGTCATATCCTTGGCTTTTTGCTTAATATCTAAAAAAAAAAAGTAAAACAGTTTGAATACGTTCATACAAAGATTGAGATGTACAAATCGTATTTAAGTTTTACCCAGAAGATTACAAAGAAATACTGCTCATTTGAAAACGGTGTAATATTTGATTCCATAATATCGTTGTTCTTCGTTCTAATTTCGTCATGGTTGAAAGTAACCTACGAACAAATCTGTTGTTGACAATGTTTTTTTTTTGGAAACAGTGTTATTTGAAATGTCATCCAGAACCCGTTTTATTAAAGAAAAGCAATGTTTTTGTTTCAAATGCATGAGCTAACCTTTTGAATCTGACATGCTTTATACAAAAAAGCAAATGAGTGACATCACCAGATAATGTAACACAAAAAATAAATCTCACCAATCTCATCAAAAATCTCACAAAAAAAATTATGCGGACGGCTTTTCACTCAAAGAAGAATAATGCTTTCATGCTTCTTGACAACATCCATGTGCAAACATGAAAGGTAATCTGCAATTTTATTTACCTTTCCAATTCGTGCTTGTAGGTCATTATACTTACCAATCATATTACTGGTATTGTCATAACTCCGAACACGGTAGACTTTATATCAATGCTATTTACCTTTACAAAGTCAAGTTAACATTAAGTTAACCTTCTTTTAACTGATTCAGTATGCTGAATCCAAAAGTTGTTGAATTCCTTTATGTAATTTCAGATAGGTAATTTATGTTGCTTATATTTATTTGCATCAGTCTTATATGTTCACCCAGAAAAAAGGTTAAACCTAGCCATTAATTCTAGTAATCTTAAGTAATCTTCGCTATGAAGAAACCTAATAGTTTTATCGCTAGCACAGAGCGAAAGACCTCGTTCTGCTACCACTCCAAATTTTCGTTTTAAAATGCACACCTATGTTTTTGTTCAGTCTTCTTTCAGCTCTGGTTTTGTGTATCAGCAGTGAAATTAAGGATAATCAATGCCAGGAACTTTCTTCATGCTGACCTAATTGATTACTTGTATTTTTCAATTTATTAAACCTCTCTCCATTAACATTAAGCAAACATCCTGAAGTTATAACCTTGAATGAAAATAATTTATTACAAATTTACTAAAAAAAAACAAAAAAATTAGTACATATATATGTATATATATATATATACACACACACATGTATAGGCACCTTGGACAAGTGTCTTCTACTATAGCCTCGGGCCGACCAAAGCCTTGTGAGTGGATTTGGTAGACGGCAACTGAAAGAAGACCGTCGTATATATGTATATGTATATATATATATATATATATATATATATATATATATGTGTGTGTGTGTGTGTGTGTGTGATTGTGTATCTGTGTCTGTCCCCCACCATCTCTTGACAACCAATGCTGGTGTGTTTACGTCCCCGTAACTCAGCGGTTCGGCAGAAGTAACCAATAGAATAAGTACTAGGCTTACAAATAATAAGTCCTAAAGTCGATTTGTTCGATTAAAGGCGGTACTCCAGCATGGCCGCTGTTAAATTACTGAAACAAGTAAAAGGATAAACAAATTAAAAATGTATATATATATATATATATACATGTATATATATGTATATATATATGTATGTATATATATATTTATATATATTCATATATGTATATATATGTATATATGTATATATCTGTATGCATATATATATATATATATATATATATATATATATATATATATATATATATATATATATATATATATATATATATATATATTTATATGTATGTATATATATATATATATGTATGTGTGTGTATGTGTGTCCTTGTGGTTGTACCCCAGCATCACTTGACAACCGATGATGCTGTGTTTACGTTCCCGTCATTTAGCCGTTTGACAAAACACTCCGATAGAGTAACTACAAGGCTTACAAAGAATCAACCCTGAGGTCGATTTCTTCGACTAAAGGCGGTGCTCTAGCATCCAGCATGTCTGCAGTCACATGACCGAAACAACTAGAACAATAAAAAAACTATGCTATTTTAATCCCGAGTAAGGCGAGTATCTCTGCTAGTACACAATAAATGGTTTTACCTGTTTAAAAATCCTGACTTGATTTAATGGGTGTCAAGTTTATATCAATTAATCATCTCATTCAAGCCTATTTTCTCACCATCGAATCTATATTTTCTGTAAATATAAAAGATTTGGAAGAAATAGTTGTAATCTATGCCGGCAAAATCATATTTGCGAAACTTACTAAACGCTCATAAAACTTGTAGGATTGTATTGCGTCTCTCAATTCCTCTCAACTTCTGCTCAGGTGAAGAGATTGACGAAGCTTAGATTAGAGAGGCAAAAACATGACCTTAGCCCTTTCATCCTCATCCACTACGCTACACTATTTCCTTCTGTATATTCCTTACCAAAAGAAAAACGACTGAACGGTCTTTCAATGTTCGTACGAAAATCAGATCTGTCAAAAGTACGACATAAACCTGTATCAATAATGTGGCTGATGGAGGGTATCTCAGGAAATATTTAACAGAGAATCGGTAAGACCTCTTACAAGTAATATAGGGAGTTGAAAATTTTCGATTAATAGAAATTATCTAAGCAATTAATCGCTCTGTGTGTGTATATATTTAAAAGTTTAAAATCAACAAATAAATAACACCAACAGGATGAGTTGATGGAATTTTAAGAACAATACTGACAAATCAGATTGGAAAGGATATGGTATCTAAATCCAACCGATGAAAGAAACAGGTATGTTTAGGTATTCCTAGATCTCTTCAGCGTAGTATATACTACTCAGATGGTAAAGATATTAATGGGAAGCAGTAAACAAATATAAACAAAATATAAATTTACATTTACATCTATAGTTATTTGAATATTTAGTTATGTTAATGACCATTTATATTGGAGTTTTGAGACAAGGAAAACACCAAACAACATATTCTTCAAATTCATTCTGTTTGCAGACACTGACTAAATACCAATGATGGTGTTTTATTTCCATGTTAGAAATAATCCTTGTTTTATATTTCAAAGAATTCAAAAACTAAAGAACATGAATACACATGCACACATGCGCATACACATGCACACATAAATGGATACACATTTATATATACAAGCCCAAACACTTGCACATTGTTAGCAAAAGTGGTAAAAAATAACAAAAACTAAAAACTATCAGAAATAATACCTTATGATTCCTTCTGACTGATCTCAGTGTATAGTTCCTCACTTTTCACTATTCCCGTATATATACTTTATTTGCGTGCACGTCATACTTCGAAAACTTGTTTTTAGATTGCTACACTACAACGAAATATAAAAGGAAAATAACTGCCAAATTTGACACAAATAAAAGGGAAGTAAAAAAAAATTCCATTTTCACAAAAACTAGAAAGTATATTTTATATTTGAAATTACAGGACAGATGTTTTCTTTTAAACAAGAGATACACTTTGACAAGCCTTCACTTATGTTGTCAGTAATCCCCTACATTAAACCATTTCATGCGTTATGTTGTTTATGAACAAGCATAGTCTGAGTGTAGCATTATGGGATGTTTAAGTTTTATTTTATAGTCGAAAATAAAACTAAAGTCTACAACAATACTTTCATTATTGAAAACTTTCGTTTAGCTATCGATTATCAACACATTTTAATTATATCCTTTATTATTGAATACTTATAAAATTATGAAACTCATTAATTGAAGAAATAGCTTTTAACTATCGCTCATCAACAATTTTTGATTATAATTATTGAATACTTTGATTTATAAACAATCTCATAAAATCTCTTGTCGAACCACATATAATTAAAGAACCACATATAATAATATCAGGCAGCTTGATTTGAGTCACAATCTACGAAACAGCCTGTTTTATTACTTCTCTTTCTGAATGTACTATACTATAGCATCAAACCTCTGCTTGTAATATCTACCTTTCTTAATAAGTGATTGGAAGGTAAAATAAATGTCTGTTTATAGGGACGCTGTATAATTCAAAATACGTTAATGAACGTGTGAACCTGGTTAGCTGGGATCTGTATTATTTGGTCTGGATGCGTACTACTTTCAAATAAAACCGATTATGATATTCATATTTGCTTAACATGTTTATTTACTGACTGATGTAACAATTGTTACTTCACACAAACTATTATACTGAATACAAGTGGCTAGTGAGTGGGAATGTAAGCTTGGCAAAAGATAAGAATATATACTTGGCAAAGCTGCCGACTGACAAAGGAAACCTTTGCAATTGTATATTCCACGCATCTCAGTTTGTAACCATGATTATGTGCGAAACTGCACGGAATTTTCCATTTGATCACACCGCCATAAAAATGCAGCAAAACATTTGGATGAAATATGGGCTAAGGTCCTTCACCCGTTGCTGGACTTAATAGGTTTCGAATGCTAAGCATTGCTACAAACGATAGTTTTATAATCATGATGATTACTATTAATTTTTTAAACTGCTATTTATTTAGAACAATAAAATGGGACTTAACCATATTGGTAGAGTTTATATATTTATCATTACTTGTTTCAACTGGGGTCGCATTTAATTCATTTGACAGAGGAACGAAATCCTAACGGAAGATCGTTGACTGTGCAGTTATCCTGAGTCATACCTATTTACAAATAGAAATTGGAAATCTATTCGTAGTTGAGGAGTATTTTGCCGATCCATAGTCCTATGTCCAAATTCTCCCCAGGAAGAGGAAATCAAGAAATATATATTTTGAATACTAGTGGATGAATTTTGAAACTTCGAAATTTCGAAAACGGAGCAGAAATAAGTCATTACAACTAGAATATTTTTTCCCAATTGTTAATTACTATAGTTGCTGTTAACGCAGATTAGGCCTTATTGAAAGAATTTATGGTCAAAGATGTTCAGGCTTCGACTATCACGTCCATTTTTTCTGATAGAATGCATTCAAAACCACATTGTTCGATATGTACTTTCTATTCAAGCCAGACTATAGTTTGAAGAAGATTTTGCTGCTATTTCTAATAAGTCCAGTGGCCACATAGTATCTTACTCATTGAAATATTGGCGAATCACATAGAGTAATGTTTGCACTTGTAAATGGAATACTGGAAATTTATTCCCATTCCAATATTAATTTCTAGCATTGGCAGAAGGAAGTACACAGAAGAAATAATCGATTATATAGTCTCCAGTATATGATAGATGTTGTATTTTATCGACTTCAAGAGGATGACAGTCGGATAGGCTGACCTCAGTGGAGTTTGAACTCCAGATATAAATGGACAAGCTAATACCGCTAGACATTCTGCTCGCCACTCTAATGACTGTCAACCCATCAACTCCATCGCCATTCTAACATATTCAGGTTCATTGATTCTAAATTTTACGCCTAAATTTTACGTCCAACAAAAACGAGTTTTTATTTACAAGCAACGTTCATTTTTACCGTTTTAATATTGTGTCGAGTCAAAAGTTTTGCAATATTTTGGTAACTTATTTACTCTATTCGTCAAGTTACAACAAAAGCAGCCGAGCATTCAAAGTGGAGGCCATCGTGTTGCACAGTCTGAAGTCACCTTCCTTCCAGTTCTTTGATTCCACACTGATACTTGTTCTTGTCCTTCATGGCGAAGAATTTCTTCATTGAAATTTCTACTTCTTCTTGATCCCGAGCGCAGGAAGTGATCCATGGATCGGAACAAGTAATAATCCGAGGGAGCAAGGTCCGGACTATATGCCGGATTTGGCATCAGTTCTATTCCTTCAAATTTCTGGAGTTTATTCCAGGTTGTTTAAGCGGTATGAAGTCTTGTGCTGTCTTGTAGAAGAGCTTGTAGAAGACTTGTGCTGTCTTGTTAAACCAATGTCTGGTACTTTTGCCTCACAATGGCATTCATCGGTTCCAGCTGTTCGCACTACAGGTTGGCATCGAATGGTTCGACCGTCCGGAGCGAACTCGTAGTGAATTATCCCATCATAATTCCGCCAGACGCAAAGCATCACCATGTGTTCGAAACGCTCGTGTTGGGTGACATGTTCCGGAAATTGGCCCTTGCTTAACCATTGCTTATGCACGTTAGAATTGCGGAAAAAATATTTCCCTCGGATTATTACTTGTTCCGATCCATAGATCACTTCCTGCGCTCGCGATGCTTCATTAACCAAGAGGAGGTGGAAGCTTCAGTGAAGGAGTTTTTCACTTCGAAGGACAAGACCTGGTATCAGCGTGAGATCTAAGAACTGGTAGAAAGGTGGCTTTAGACCGTACAACACGATGGTCTCTATTATTTTGAATGAAAAGCTGCTTTTTGACTTAACACGATAGATAAACTATTATTCACTTTACCTGTTGTTTTGCTCCATATAACAATAACGTTTTCTGCAAGCTCCGCAGGCATTTTCGTCACTACAATTTACAGAATAATCTTTACAGAAAAATTAATCTAAATAATGTTTACTACGAAACTTATCTCATTTATATTGTGTGGCAGATGATTTCTTTCCCTTATTTATCTCACGTAATAGAATTAAATGTCTATCTCTTATTGTGTTGAGTTGAATACAAATATCAGAGGATTAATATCAGAACACTAACAACTTTAGAAAGCATTTTCTGAGACTAACTGTGAACAAGAATCTTTAAGTCATCTTGTAAATATTAAAGTAATAATAATTCATTTTAAACACATTTGCCGAACAGTTTTCACAAATTCTTACTTTGTCAAGAGTAGGAGTAATTCTCAATCTTCATGATATTTGATACTGAATGATATATTAGCTCAATTAGTTAAAATTAGATGAAATTAGTTATAAGAATAAAAATGAAGCTGTCTTCCAAGCAAACAATTCATCATTTCAAAAACCTCTTGTCATTGGACGATTAATCGTTTGCTTTATGCTTTCAGTAGAAATAAATGTGTGTGTGTGTGTGTGTGTGTGTGAGCATCTCTATGTAATTACATGCACACACACATAAATACTACAAACACTCACACGCACACATTCACACTCATACATACACACAGATACATACATATATACATGATACATCAATGCATACACACATACGCACATGAATGCATCCATCCCATCCATCCATCCATACATACATGCATACATACATGCCCGGACTCTCACGGTACTTCGACCAATTAGGATTTAGCAAGACACAGCTACGCTTTGTTTTTATTCCTCTGGACTTATGACGAAAGGGAAATGCTCTTGGTGCTGGTGTCTTGGTTCGCTGAACAACTTGAACCTTGAATATTATTACAGAGTGCATAATCTATGCAGAGCCAATCCCTTTCTCTCGTCCTTCAAACATACATAATTCTGGTGCAACAGGTGACCCGAGCGCTGTAGTTATCAGGATGCAGGATTTATATGAAATTACCTTCTCTTAAATGAGCATTTGAAATGCTGAAAGGCCGAAGCACCCATATGTATGTGATTATATAATCCATGTCTATTAAAATGCATTTCATTTAAAAAATTTAATAAGATCTACAGACAGCATTTAATTTCATTATGAGCGATTGTTTTCAAACTGATGACCGTTCTGGTCCAAGATGATAACACGAAGCAATAGAATTGCAAACATCAAGGGATGAATCAGAAGCGGGATATTGAGATAATAGTAATACATAGACATATTTTTCCCGCTTCTGATTCATGGCTTAAAATTAATAGATAGTATATATATATATCTTTCCAGATATTCCATATATAAGTGCCCTGAGCAGTCTTTATAGAAACCACCTAATAATTAACTGATTCTACATAATCTTCCTTTTTAATATTTATAATTGATACATACACTTCGCTTAGCTATTTTGGTTATGATATCATTTTTGAATTTGAAAATTTTACTTTTATGCAACTTAATATTCTTTTCTACTCTATGCACAAGGCCCGAAATTTTGAGGGAGGAGTCAGTTGATTAGGTCGACTCCAGTACGCAACTGGTACTTAATTTATCGACCCCGAAAGGATGAAAGACAAAGTCGACCTCGGCGGAATTTGAACTCAGAACATAAAGACAGATGAAATACTGCTAAGCATTTCGCCCGGCGTGCTAATGTTGCTGCCAGCTCGCCGCCTTATATAATATAATAATATTGTTTATAAACGTTCCACCATCGTGCACGGTACCGCTTGAAACGGTAGTACTGCATTGCTACTTGATATCCTGTTGCTTATTTTGGTTTTATTCACCTTACTTCGAGATGTGCCGATAATACCGGATATACTTGGTGATTCAACTTAAGTACCTAATTCAACTGAATCTTAATTATTTCTTAAGAATATATATATATATATATATATATATATATATATATATATATATATATATATATATATATATATATATATATATATATATATATGTATGTATATATACATACATACACACATGTTAAGGATAATATAACACCAGGATGGAAAATAACAAGATTTAGTAGTAAACCACAACCTCTGTTTCTGCACTGCACACCAGTTTTAATTTACTGAGTTCATATTCATATTCCATTATAGAAGATCGTCCTTTCTAATTATAATATACTTGAATATTTTTCAGCAACAACCTTGTATGGGCGCTTCAACGGGTTGAATACGATTAATTTCTGTTGTATTTTTCTGAATACTTTGGGCTTACGAGGCACATTTCATTCGACTAATCAAGCTGTCAGATAACGGGGGGATGCAAACATAAACCTATAGGTAAAATTACAATAGTACTAATAACAACAATAACAATAACAATGGTATAGCGACGTTCGAGGTGCTCATAGTATTAATAAAAAGAAAAAAATATATATAACAAAATTAATCTCATTTGAGCGAAGGTGGCAGTTAACAAAATACAAAACAAAATAAAAGAATAAAAATAAGTTGGAAAATTTTCTTTTCTTTATCTTATTCTATTTCTCTTGTCATGCTTCATCCACTGCTTGGCAAAAGTCGTTTCCAACTTTATGGCTAGTGTAGCAACATTATTATCAACTGCTACAAAGATAAAGGTGACACCATAGACAAACATATCTATAAAGATATCAAATTTCTGCACCAGGTGATGAAAGTTACAGAGGTCATAGCTCAACTTATTAGAAAGAGAGTTAATCTAGATGAGATGCGGTTTGGTCTTATGCCAGGGAAAAGCACTACTGACGCTATATTCCTAGTAAGGTAGCTGCTGATGTACTTAATCGAAAATAAACTTATGTACTTGGCTTTTGTTGATATGGAGAAAACCTTTGACAGGGTCCCTCGCTCCCTTATGTGTGGTCAATACAGAAGTTAGGGATAGACGAGTGGTTGCTAAGAACTGTGCAAGCCATGTACAGCAATGAATTCAGTGTGCATGTAGGAGTTCACCAAGGTTGGTTCTCAGCCCTCTCTTTTTCATTATAGTCCTCCAGGCCATAACAGGGGATTTAAGACGAGCCGTCCTTGGGATCTCCTCTATGCTGATGACCTTGCTCTTATAACTGAATTGCTACCTGGATTACAGAAGAAATTTCAGGCGTAGAAGCAAGGTTTGGAATCAAAGGGCCTTAGAGTTAATTTAGCAACGACCAAAGTCTTAGTTAGCAGGAAAACAGACAAATCACAAATCAATTCAGGGAGATGGTCCTGCTCGATATGAAGAAAAAGGTGTAGGTAGAAATTCCATATGGCGTACTCGGTGCAAGCTATGGACATATAAGAGATGCAGCAGTATCAGAGGATGGTTAACGGAGAAAGTAGTCTTTGTGTGCGGCAGATGTGCACGTACAAGAAATACTAGAAATGTATAGAAAATAGACTTCGTCAAATGCTCGGGAAGTAATAGATAACTTCCATTACCTAGGTGACCAAGTCAGTAGTAGAGGTGGATGCTCCGAGAACGTAGCTGTTAGAATAAGAACGGGATGGGCAACGTTCAGAGAGCTCTACTTTTGTTGGTAGCAAAGGGCCTCTCCCTCAGAGTGAAAGGCATATTGTATGATGCCTGTGTGCAAACAGCCATGCCACATGGCAGTGAGATACGGACTGTGACCGCAGAAGACATTTGGAAGCTTGAAATAAATGAAGCTAGTATGCTCCATTGGAGGTGCAATGTCAGTATGCCTGTACATCAGTGTGTCTTAAAGAAAATATTGGGTATAAGAAGCATCAAATGTACTGTGCAAGAGAGATGACTGCTCTGGTATGTGATGGTCATGTGATGTGTACGGACGAGGACAGTTGCGTAAGGAAGTGCCGGTTTCTAATTGCGAAGGGAACCTATGGAAAAGGTAGATCCATGAAGACGTGAGACGAGATGTTGAAATAAGGTCTTCGGTTTTTGAGTTTCATGGAGGCGATGACAAATGACTGCGACTTCCGGCGATTTGTTGTGCTTGAGAAGACACGTCAAGCTAAGTGAAATCGCGGTTGTGGTCAATCCTGGTGATATGTAAAAGGCACCTGCACAGGTGATACTTAAAAGGCACCTGTGACAGTGCACGTAAAGGGCACCTATGCCGGTGACACATAAAAAACACCCAGAACACTCTGTAGAGTGGTTGGTGTCAGGAAGGGGGACCAACCGTAGAAACCAAGCCAAAGCAGGTGACTGGAGCCTGGTGCAGCTCTCCGGCTTACCAGATTACCAGCTCCAGTCAAACCGTCTAACTCATGCCAGCATGGAGAACATTCGTTAAATGATAATGACGATGATGATGATATTTATATATACATATACATATATACATACGTACATGCATGCATAAATACATTCATATATATATATATAGTGAATGAAACGAAAATAATTCCTAACTCAAGTTGAATACTTGAAACCGTATGTATTCGATAAGAAAATAAAAATAGTTCTGCTATCTGATGCGTGTATGTTTGTTTCTGTGTGTGTATGTTTTTTTAAATATATAAATAAACACTTATCATACAAGAGCGATTTACAGTCTCGACTATTCACAAGTTAATTGGAAAATTTTAATAGGACTGCCTCTCGTGCTGATAAGTAAAGATCAAATTGATGAAATTTTATGATTTGTAATAACTCAGACAAGTATCAATGTCTGATGAAATAGTGGTTCTGTGTAATATTTTTTCTTTTTCGTATTTTCTCTAACATCATAGCCTTAGTACAAACTGAAGAACATCAATTTCCATTCAATTTGTTCTTCAATTTATTTCATTTCTTGCCATGTTTTTTCGATTTGAAATTTTAAATTGATAAAACAGAGACGTTTGTTTAAATCAAAAGTAGGTGGTGTTGCGGCAGATTGGAAGCAGCCGAACGAAATTGAAATTCGAAATGGAATGGATAAAATATTTTCTATTTCTTTCCATTGAATTTCTAATAGACATCTAATTTCAGATCGTCGACTCCCTCTTAGCTCCGATTTTTTGGTATGTGGTAAAAACATCCCGGTTTTATCAATCTAAAATTTCAAATAAAAGGAAATAAATTATATAAAATAAATCACGTTAAGTTAAAATTATATTAAAAGAAACAATTTTAAATACCAGAAAGCATATTAAATCGAAGTTTCTGTAAAAATAATAAACATATAGTAAACGACATAGTTTTCGATATTGCAAAATTTATTCATCGATTTTCTGTGATTGAATCGATACATAGCAACTGTTAGCGATTAGAATATTAATGAAACTAGAGTTGGATCTTAAATATGGGAAAAAAAGTTATTCACTAGATACTATTTGTACCGGACGTTTAAATAATAATTTTTTCAGCCGACCTCTGAAAGTTACGCAGCTGGCCTCTGAGTGGCCACTTTTGTTGTTGCTAAAATTAATATTGATTTAATTATGCACACTGATTGCAAAAGAATAGCCGATCTCTAGAAAATTTATATAGATATTTCTAACTATAGCTACTTTTTTCTTCTTGAGGGCATGATGTCCTAAGATTTATGGAACTCTTCTTTACCATTTTAAAGACGGTAGATAATTTCTTGAGAGTGTTTTAACTGCAACATTTAATATACTGAATGACCATGAATACATTTGTCTATACGTTACGTTAACACTCCTAATTCATTACTTTTATAGTGGATGAGGGGCACAGGAGTTTATTTGGCTTTCATAATAGTAAGACATTACTTACGTTGGAATACGCGGTTCAGTTGATCTTTGTCGATGCCCAAAGTCTCATTGAGAACGTCGCCGCTCTTACCCAGAATTAGCATTCTAGAGTACGCACGAGTTGAAATACGACCAGATGTATACCCATCTGATTGGAATTTGCAACACGGGCACATCAAACGGTCTTTGTCTTCACATTTTCTAGAGCACGCATCCTAGCTCTGACGAGGCAACTTTCATGCTTTGCGTTGAAGAATTGGTTAAGAGTCAATCTCGCACCAGCACGTCGGTCGTGATGCCTTTCCGTAGAACCTCTTCTAGGTTCTTAAATATCTCTTCCTTCGGTCTAAACTTCTGCATTGCTATTTCCTTAATAAAGCTAATCGATTCTACTATAATAGCCCTTTTCGAGGCTAGTCATCATCGGTTCTTGACGACTGACTTCCATCTACTTTCGCTTCACTAATTTACTAATCTGGACTCTGTAAATTTGGCGTGCTGGGAAAGACATGCTCAGTTTCCAATGACCGAATCCAGATCTATGTAGCCTATCTAGCTCGAGCGTACAGATAACAAATTTATGATCTGTCTAGTAGGCCACAATAAATTATAGATTACCTATGTTCTCTTTACCTGCTAATCTACAGAATGTTCTCCTTACCTGCTAATCTACAGAATGCTGTATTTAGATATCATCTGGGCGACCCAATGTTGTTTGCTCATGTCCACATCGGCATTTTCGGGAAATCCAGTCGGTACCCATCAGGCAGCTGAAAACCTCTAAGCAAGTACGCGAATCTTTTGCCCCTCACCTCTTCTATTAGCTGATCTCACAAAATCCAGACGTGCATCGAAGATGATGTTCTAATCGTTCACTAGCATTAAAATGTGGGACGTTCTTTAGACGCCTGCAAAAATCTGGTTGCCTCGCTCTTGTAGGAGTGTAGGCAGCTACTAGTTTGAAGGCACCCCTTTTAGTTCTGCTTACATTCATTCCCACTAACTTACCGACCAGGTTCTGGAAGACTCACTATATCTTGAGAACCAGGCCTTTCTAAAACACCGCTGCTACTCCAGCTCCCATTCCAGTTCCCCCCAGAGATGTGTAGATCTCAAAGTCACAAAAAAATAGGTGCCATAGAAGGTGTGTCAAAAATCGTGGCCTCGATAATGATACTAATAACTTATGACTTGTGGTCATTGAGTAAGCGCCTCTACTTCTAGGGTGACTCAAGGCTACATACATGCATTTATGCAACCCACTCTTAAAACCGCTATGTTGGTAGGAAGAAAAAGGGAAGAAGAGAAGACAGTCATATACCTTCATGGTTTTGCTGTAGGCAATCGGATACATCAAAATACCTTCTCAGTGTGAGGTCCCTTGAAGAAACTCTGACGTAACCTTTTCGAGACCGAACGCTTGCGTTCCCAATGTCACGCGTGTAACTCTAACATATTTCCTTACATCTTTCTACCGGCAGCTTTACGAATCTTAGGTCCCTTGGGACTTTCATTGTGCTTTTATTGAATGCTCTCCTCTTTGGCTCTATGTCTCCATTTTCTGCTATGTAAGACTGCAGATCTTTAGTATTTCTCTTACTAACACTAAGGTGGATGTGGGTGCAATTTGTTATTGTTGTGTGTGAATTTGTATATTTAGTAGATGCTTTTGTTTCAGTTATTGTTGAGTTTGTGGATTTGCTATATTTTTCTCTAGTGTCCTTTGTTTTGTTTGTGTATTTTCTTTTTGTTGCTGTTATTGAAGATGGTGGTAGTGAGGGTGTACTTGTGTTTGTAGATTTTTACATTGTTTGAGATCAATGTGTAGTTAGTGTTGTTTTGAGTTTTGCTTTTTTATTTTTGATTATTTTCAGATTTTTTTTTGCTTCTCTTCCCACCCAGGCTTCTCTTCCCACCCCCGCTTCTCAGCACGAGACTCCAACTCGAATGTGGAAAAGGACCTGTTTTCTCTTGTGTGTGCATGTTTGAGTTTGTGTATGTAAGAGGGGTGGGGAATATGGACAGAAAAAGAGAAAGAGCTGCGTTGGGATGTTCTCGGAGGGCGATTATTATTTTATATTCATTATTTGTCTTCAAATAGGCGTAGGAGTGGCTGTGTGGTAAGTAGCTTGCTTACCAACCACATGGTCCCGGGTTCAGTCCCACTGCGTAGCATCTTGGGCAAGTGTCTTCTACTATAGCCTCGGGCCGACCAAAGCCTTGTGAGTGGATTTGGTAGACGGAAACTGAAAGAAGCCCGTCGTATATATGTATATATATATGTATGTGTGTGTGTGTTTGTGTGTCTGCGTTTGTCCCCCCAACATCGCTTGACAACCGATGCTGGTGTGTTTACGTCCCCGTAACTGAGCGCTTCGGCAAAAGAGACCGATAGAATAAGTACTAGGCTTCCAAAGAATAAGTCCTGGGGTCGATTTGCTCGACTAAAAGGCGGTGCTCCAGCATGGCTACAGTCAAATGACTGAAACAAGTAAAAGAGTAAAAGAGTAAAGAGTACCTCAGTTGCTTCTGCCGATGGATTTTATGTTGATATCTTATTGCTGTTGTTGTTGCTGTTACAGATGTTATTATTATAATTTCTTTCCCCCACTTGCTTCTACTGTCGCTACTGCTGCTATTGTTGTTCATCGTTGGTGTTGCAGTGCTGGTATTGGCAGCAGTGGTGGGGTTCAAATTTCCCCTTTTATGTTTTGATTGTGTGGGTAGAACATCCTGAGATGGTCAACTGCTCTACAGGCGTGGTAATTTGGTCGTATGAACTCCACAATTACTTTTAGTTTAATTCCATCCGACTAAGAGGTGATGTCTGGGTTTCTTTTCTATATGCTCAGGCTTTACATGGAGTATCTCTGGTGTGGTACCAAACTAGTTTTTCTTGCTTCGATCTCTTCACTTCCAATAGTGTTTCGCTTCCTTCCAACACTATGTATACCAATATCTGTAAGAGATCTAGCTCTGGTGGGACCCCTGGTATTGTTACCTTTGTCATTCTTCTTCACAAGTAAGTGAGGGGAAGAGCGAAATCCTTACTGTGGTGGACGACCACAAAATGTTGCACTATGAAGACCTCAGTCATAAAATAGAATATCGACTCCGCCGAATTGCCTTGCTCTAAATATATGTTCAATGTCCTGCTATATATAGCAGAGGGCCTTTTCTACTTGTACGTTTGTGGCTGTCTCCAGGTGTCGAGTTGTCTACTATTGTTGCTTTTGTTATTTTTGTTAATGTTGTTATTGTTTGTTGTTGTTGCTGCTCTTGTTGCTTTCACTGCTACAGTCGTTTGCTGTTAAAGCAGTTGTAGAATTGCTTGAATTTTCATCGACGAAAACACCTCCTCCCTTCCATGGGTGTTTTGTCATTGCGTTCGTTGTTGTTGTTGATGGTGTTGTTACTGTTGTCGGGCAACGATGAACGAACATATCTATGATCAAAAGTATTGATTTCAGTCATAATCATTCCATCTTTTTGAAAGAATGTGACGACTTAGATTACACTGTGTAACACGATTTTTGCCCTTGAGTAGCAACTGTTATTTCCTGTTTGCTTACCCCTTGAAAGTGGAGGCGCAATGGCCCAGTGGTTAGGGTAGCGGACTCGCGGTCGTAGGATCGCGGTTTCGATTCCCAGACCGGGTGTTGTGAGTGTTTATTGAGCGAAAACACATAAAACTCCACAAGGCTCCGGCAGGTGATGGTGGTGAACCCTGCTGTACTCTTCCACCACAATTTTCTCTCACTCTTTCTTCCTGTTTCTGTTGTACCTGTATTTAAAAAGGGCCAGCCTTCTCACACTGTGTCACGCTGAATATCCCCGAGAACTATTTTAAGGGTATACGTGTCTGTGGAGTGCTCAGCCACTTGCACGTTAATTTCACGAGCAGGCTGTTCCGTTGATTGGATCAACTAGAACCCTCGACGTCGTAAGCGACAGAGTGCCAACAACCCCTTGAAAATATGAAAAATAACTAATATATCCTTCAAACTTTGCTTTTGTTACATTTTTCCAAGTCTCAAAGAATCCCTCTCAACGCTTGGCTATGATGCTCCCCTACAACCCCTGCTCATGGTCAGAGATGCATATATTGTCAACCACTAAGGAACATGGTCAAGGGTTAAGGTCTAAGGACTGACAAGCAAATCCGTGGTATTTAGGAGAATATTTACTATAACGAAATTTCTGCTTCAGCAACTCAGCGCTGAATCTGTCTGAAATGTAATGGAAAATAGGTCAGTTTCAAAACATTGATGTCCAGGTCACTAAAGCAAAGCTTGACGGGAATAGTAGTCATTTCCTTTGACTTCTAGATAGAAGCAAATAGGAAAAATACACTTATTGGCCAAAGACAAAAATATAAAAGAATGTTACACAGTGTTATACAATGCATCCATCCTATTTTCAAAATGTCATGGTGTAATTTGATGGAGATTTATCTGCTATTTCTAGCTGGCTGGTCAAACCGCGAAGTAGAAGCTCAATCGTTGGCTCGGTACAAGATGGTGGCGTTGAAGTCGGTAATGGTTGTTGTTTGTGATAAGGAGAAAGAAGAGGAGGAGGAAGAGAAAGATGAGGGGGAAAAAAGGAAGAAAGGGAAGAGAAAAATTTAGGTGAAGGTTTATGAGATTGCTTGTGTTGATGGTTTTGATTATTACAGAGGTAATGTCTCGCTGCTACTACTATTACTGCTGCTGCTGCTGCTGCTGCTGCTGATAATGATAATGATAATGGTGGTGGTGGGGATAATGATGACAACGACAGTGATGTCGGTGTTGTTTGCAGTAATGAACATAATAGCGAAGGTAGTTCTGTTGTTGTTGTTGTTGTTGTTGTTGACGATGACGATGATGATGATGATGATGATGATGATGATGATGATGATGATGATGATGATGATGATGATGACAGTGACTACGACGATGGAGACGATGAGAAAATTGTATGCTAAAATTTAGAACTGATTTTGTTACCATTGTTCATGCCTTTAGCATTTTTTTCATTTGTATTTATACTTTAAATGCAAGAAGATGGTGTTTTTGGTCTACATACGAATTTGTTTCTATATTTATGCTTGTCGCTTGTTCGTTTCTTTCTTTATTTCTTTCTTCCTTTCTTGTTTTCTTTCTTCCTTCCTTTCTTTCTTTCTTTCTTTCTTTCTTTCTTTCTTTCTTTCTTTCTTTCTTTCTTTCTTTCTTTCTTTCAGCCAATCAGTCAATCTGTCTACCTGCCTATCTGCTTCTATACCCCCTCTATCTCTCTATCTATCTATCTATCTATCTATCTATCTATCTATCTATCTATCTATCTATCTATCTATCTATCTATCTATCTATCTCAAATACCCTCTCTCAAAGATGCTGAAGAGATGAAGAAATAAAGGAAAATAAGTAAAGAGAGGAAATTAGTGGGTGAGAGACTGAGAGATAGATAGATAGATAGATAGAGATACATAGATAGATAGATAGATAGATAGATAGATAGAGAGAGAGAGAGAGAGAGAGAGAGAGAAAGAGAGAGAGAGAGATTGACAGAGAGAGAGTGAGAGAAAGGGAGAAAGAGAGAGATATGAAGGAATTTTAGGAAGAGAGAGATGGTAAGAGAGTGGGCCTCGGATGGTATTTGGGAATGAGAGGAAGACACTGAAAACAAAATGGAGGGGAAGGTATTGAAAGAAAGAATGGAAGAAAAGAAGGTAAAAAGGAAGGAAGTTAAGAATAAAGAATGGAAAAAGAAAACCAAGTAGAAAGTGGGGGAAAAAAAGAGTGAAATCTGGAATGAACAAAGAATGAAAGAAAACGAAATAGAAACGAAAGGAAAAAAAGGAATGAATGAAGGAAAGAAGGAAAAGACAGTGAAAGAAAAAGTTAATTAGAAAAAAGAAAGAAAATGATGGGGAGAGAACAGGAAGGATCGAACGGAAAGCGAAAAGAAGCGAAATAGAAAGAACGAAGAAAAGAAAGCAAAAGCGAAGAAATAAAAGGAATGAAAGAAGAGTAGAGAGGAACGAAGGTGAGAAAGAGTGAAAGACAGTAAAATAAAAAGAAACAAGGGAAGGAAAAGAGGAATGAACGAAAACAGAAGGAAAGCAAATTAAGAAGAAAGTAGATAAAGCAAAATGCAAAAAATGAAAAGAAAGACAATACGATAAAAAAAAATATGAAAGAAAATGAGAGAAGGAAGAGACGAAAGAAAGAAGGAACGAGCAAAAATGAAGGAAAAGCAAAAGAGAAAGTAAGAAAGAAGGCAAAAACCTCGGTAGTTGTTTGTCTTTTACCCGAAAACAGAATGCACCTCACCCCAATTATTTTTTCAAAATATTTTTGTTGTTGTTTAGTTTAAATTGGACGTTCTTTAGTCTGCAGTCATCGACCGTTCCGCTTGATCTCATTCAATAGTGAACATTAAAAGCAATTTAATGAGTCAATAAACCGCTATTAGATTTTTTGTCTTTGTTATGCTTTGTGTGTATTCTTGTTATATTTTGGGACATTTTTGTCTTTGTTTTGTTATTTTTGGTGCTCTTTTCATCCATCAACGATTTTCTTTTATCTTTACACTACTTAGTTTTCGGGGTTTGGTTTAGTTTCACTGGTTCGATTTTTCTCTTCTCTCTCTTTTTTTTCATTTGTGCGTGAATGTGTGTTTAGTTGTTTATGTACTTCTTGTTTTTTGTTGTTGTTCTTAGTTTATTTATTAGTTTGCGTTATTTTCTAACAAGAAACCAAAGAAAAAAAAAAAAAAAAGGGAAGTAGCACAACTTTAAAATATACAGAATTAACACTTTGTTGACAAGTTTTGCATCAATAACTTTTATTGCATTATTTGATTTCATGACGTGGTTTCAATCCTTGATGTGCCAAACGTTTCGGCTTGATTAAATATATAAAAAAAAAAAACAGAAACATCTAAAATAGTGTTTGAATTTCACGATATTGCATGTGGCCTCTAGTAAATCGGAGAAAACAGCTCATCCGTTTTTTTTTTACTCTTTTACTACTGCCAGACTATGGTGTAGCCTTCATGGGTTTCGATCGATTATGTCAACGAAAGCTTATTTTATCATCTTCGGTGAACGAAAGGTAAAGTTAATTTGGACATAAAGGACCTAACCAGAACACAAAAAAAATTAACAAAATAGCACTAGGAGTTTTATCTGACGTTCTATTATTAAGACCTGTCAAAGACAGCAAAAATATTTTATTCATTCCACTTGGGCTTTAGATTTGAATCAAATAATTTCTGGGATGCAATCCCCTACCCAAATCAAACCACTTCACACTTAAGTAACTTCGACAAACGGGATTTTTGTGACACTAGAAAAATGGCCGCAACTGATAATGATTGTTATTCAAACAGTTGTACTGGTTGTCAAGTTCCTGAGAATATCCAAATGCAGCCAAAATCTGCCGTAGAAAAGAATGACAAACACGTAAACAAGCTTCCAACTTCATCAACACCATAAAACCATAACTGGATGATTATATCTCTCTGTATAAGACCATACGTGTAGAGATGATCGTGGAACATACTTACAACTTAAAAACAATTAGCAATCGAAGTCTGAGAGGATGTTTTTTCAAATTTCTCCAAACTAATTTTAGATAACAAAGTTTTTGACGAGAGTTACAAAAAAAAAACAAAAACTAGTCTCATGTTAAAAGTTATCGACTATATCGATAAAGACAATATGTAAACATGTGATAATACGCTTTGGACTATTAATGTTTCTCTCTATACAGCTGTTGCATCTCTAAAACAACACCTAGAACGTTGTCTGCTGTACATAGATAATGAAATTATACAACACAAGCTACTTAAGTCGGATAAACACCAAGAATAGTATCATAGAAACACGAATTATTATCAACAAGTTATCCGTTGACTTAGAAGCAATGTATTGGTGAATAAAAAGAAAGGACACCTTTGTGAAAACATCCCTCTTATAAAGATCTTCGATCATTTTGGTATAAGACCTGGAATGAAAGGAAGGATTTCAGCAATAATGTAACTTGGTTGAATTCTATTAGAAGAGAAAACTGCACCAAAATTAACAGTAAAAACATACACTATCGGTTCCTAAACTTTAAGTAAAACTGTAGAAAAACTACAAAACAAAAAGTACAAAGACTGCGCTTAATAGATGGATACTGCCAGACGAAGTTGCCTTCTACAGAAAAATAGTCATACCAAATCTTGTAGCCAAGAATGAATATATTGACTTGGCAGAAAGCTATCGGCGTATTACTTACTTATACATAAATTTTAAACAAGCTAATTAAATCAATTCTTCGAAGAACATTACAAATCTAACAAGGCAGTGACTAATAACAAGCAAGTAGAAAGAATAGAAAGAGATGTACTGAACAACTTTTAATTAATAAACCTAGGGTGTCTGAAGTATATAAATACTGCAGAAAAAACAGTGACAGTATGGTGTAATTACTAAAAGCTACTTGGCATTATTCTTATTGTTCATTTGCTGGAATCATTGCATTTTGGGAAAGCTCTTTACAACCTTTATTGCTGTCATTGCAAAGTTACAATGACTTTTTCAACTAAGCTCATTCTTGAAACCGAAATCACAATGATTTCTTTCTGATATATCTCAGTTGGTAAGTTCGTCAGAGACAGTCTGCTGGCGAGTTTGTTTATTTTGCTATTAAATCTATTGTCATTCTTTTACAAAAGTCCAGTGGTCTACAACAACATCAACATATAATTATATGTTGATACTGTCACTTAAATTATACACTGAAAATATCTACAAAGCTAAGAAACTACTGGATTTGATATTTTTGGCTCATATGAAGAGAAGGAATTTGGCCATCTATAATACATCAAAAAGTTCAATCTTGCTTGCTTGCTTGCAATGTTACACAGCTAAACTGGCGCATAATGGGAAAATACTTTGAAAGTAAGTTGCCCCTGAAATGTGAATGCAAGCGGAATAAAACAGTCTTCACGTAAATCAGACCAGTGGTTATTGAGATATTCGGAGTTTTGAGGTATAAATACCCAAAACGGTGCATAAAGGGAAAATACTCTGATGATAACTTAACTCTGAAAGAGAAGAAGCTTTTCCATTAGACAGGAGTGACTGTGTGGTAAGTAGCTTGTTTACCAACCACATGGCTCTAGGTTCAGTCCCACTGCGCTAAAACCTTGGGTAAGTGTCTTCTACTATAGCCTCGGGCCGACGAATGCCTTGTGAGCGGATTTGGTAGACGGAAACTGAAAGAAGCCCGTCGTATATATGTATATATATGTATGTGTGTGTATAGGTTTGTGTGTCTTTGTTTGTCCCCCAACATCGCTTGACAACCGATGGTGGTGTGTTTACGTCCCGGTAACTTAGCGATTCGGCAAAAATGATCGATAGACGGGCAGTCATGATGGGTATACTGGGCTTCATATATTTTACCCCAGTGTCACTTTGGTGGCATGCGCTGCTTTCTCACTCAATAACAACAACAACAACAACAACAATAATAATAATAATAATAATAATAATAATGCCCGGATGCAGTACCAGGCAGTGGCTCTCATGACTTCTGATCTTAATTGATTGGAAGTGTTATCATGTACATTGATTTGCCTTGGTATAAAAAATGGGCTACAACAAATATTCCGCTTAATACCACAGATTTGCTTGTCAGTTGTTTGCCCGTAACCAGTTGAGCGTGTCCCTTGGTGGCTGACGATATGTGCATTTCTGATCATGAGCAGAAGTAGTAGGGGAGCATCATAGCCATGTGTTGAGAGGAATTCTTTGGGGTCTGAATAATACACATTTGGAAACATGGGTGTTTTGCTCAACATCCTTAAACAAACCTTATTCAGGGACCTTTTGGGCGGGATGGGCTGCTTGACCTGAAGAAAATTCTAACTGGGCTCCACCTGTGAGGTCATGCGCTGTTTATCTTGATATGAGATCACTATGTCGCGCACACATGGTTGTGATGCATGTGCCTGGTGTATCCTTATCAGCTGGGTAGTCATGATGGGTATAATGGGCTTCGTATATTTTGCCCCAGTGTCACTTTGATGGTATGCACTGCTCTCTCACTCAATAATAATAATAATAATAATAATAATAATAATAATAATAATAATAATACTGATTTCAAATTTTGGCCCAAGGCCAGCAAATTCAAAGGAGGTAGGTAAGTCGATTACATCAACCCCAGTGTTCAACTGGTATTTATTTTATCGACCTCGAAATAGATGAAAGGCAAAAATCGATCTTGGCGGAATTTGAACTCAGAACGTAAAGACGGACGAAATGCTGCTAAACGTCTTATCCGAAGTGTTAATGATTCTGCCAGCTCGCTGTCTTGCATAACCGAAGACACTACCCCAAAACAGACACAAACAGAATATATCGAGCCCTCTCAGAAGGAGGTCGTAGCCTGACACACATAGAGAACTATTATAAAATAACACCATTTGGATTAGAAAAGTACTAAAAAAAAATATGAGACTACTACATGTAATAAAGTAACACGAGAAAAAGAAAACACTTTTCTCCATACACTAGGAAGTAACAAAATACAGAACAGAAACAAACTACACTGATACATTGATCTCAGATGACAACATATTAGAAATGGTCAAAGAGATAAAAAAAGACAACAACATGAAAACAGAACTATAAAACAAACTAAAGCAGAAATGGAGAGAAAAATCACTCCATGGCCAATACCTTGCAAGGCTTGATAGAGAAGGAGTGAGCCTATTTAAAAACCAACAATGTCTCAAAAGTCCTGGATTAAAAGCTGAAACGGAAGGACTGATTCTCGTTGCACAAGGCCAATACCTAACCACAAACAACTATAAAAACAAAATAATGAAAATAAGCTCTATATCCAAATGCAGAATGTGCAACCTGTACAGTAAGACAGTTTACCGCAACATCTCTGGCTGTCCAGTCCTTGTCAAATCTGAATACATATACAGACATGACCGAGTAAGTAGTTATATCCACTGGGCAATATACAAACGCTACAATATAAAAACTCACAAGAAATGGTACAAACATGTACCAAACAAGGTACATGACAACGATCAGGCCATAATCATTTGGGATATGCTTGTTCAAACTGACAAAGAAATAAAAGCTAATCGTTCAAGCAAAACAATCAAGGATTGGAAAAAAATAACATCAGCTTACTGATAGACATTGCAGCCGCTTCTGACCAAAATATTGCCCCAAAAGAAGTGGAGAAATTGTCAAAGTACAAGGATCTCTAAATTAAAGTATTTAAGATGTAGGACATGAAGGTGAAAGCAATACCAGTAATCATTGGAGCAATGAGATTGATAAAAAACATGAACCAAAATGTAGAAGCTATATCTGGACCCTTACACTATCCAAAAAAAAAAAGCCCTGCTAGGAACAGCCCACATCCTACGTAAGACATTAACAATTCAATAATACAATCCAAATAAAGCAATCCACAAAAACAAGACCCACTCTATATAGCAAATATCCAATAAAATAAACAACCCCCAACAGTCCGGGTATCCAACAGAAGAACATAACTCGTATTACATGCACAACACATAATACAGCAATCAGACTCCATAACAATAATGCAATACAGGGAAGAGTTTGCACTCCCCCAACAACCACAAAAAAGAACATACAATGCTGCGTACACACTATTAACAAGGAGGTGTAGCAGGTGATGCAGTAGAAATTTGTCTGAAACTACCAAAACTTGAATAATAATAATATTTGCGGGAATAGGTGTGTAGTTAAGAAATCGGTTCGCAATGACATTGACAAATTTCTTCTTTCTCTCTACAAACATACATAAATACATACATACACACACACATATGTGTATGTACATATATATATATGTACATACACATACAAACATCTATACACATACATATGTGTGTGCGTGCTTGTGTGAATGCCTACGTGCGTTTGTGTGTATGCGCGTGCGTGTGTCTGTGTATGTGCGCGTGTGTGTGCATATATCTACATATGTTTATACACATGCATATACATATCCGGCAAAGTATTGCACAGTTTCCGTTTACTAACACTTCGCAGAAAATTAACGGTTAGAGACAAATGTCTTATATGAAGACGGCGGGAAATTTACCTCACATTTCCTTAAAAGAGTTTAAGCACCAGCTTTTAGGATCCCTGTATAGATTCGTAGAAAGCATTAATCTAACACTCTAAAAGTTTCTACATTATTTGCTTTGTAAGAAAATTCATATCATAGAAAACAAATTTGGCTAGCAATAGTGTGATTCGAACCTAAAACAAAACATTGGAGGAATATTAATCTGCAAGAAAGGTTCTCCTATTATATTAAATCTCATGATATTTCGTCCAGATATTTCGTCCTCGGTAATGTCTGCTTAACGTGGTATATTCTTTAATTATTATTTTGTATTTGCTTGAAAGCGAATAGCGACAGAATTGATTAAGAACAACTCTCACAGCAAGAGACCAATATATATTCATCAATCGCCTATAGAGCTCAGTATCTATTCATAAAATATATATGTATATATTCATCATGCATCATAAATGAATATGTATATATGATTGTATGTATGCACACACACAAACACACATACACACACACACACACATGTATGTATGCTGGTATACATCTACACTTATGAACACACATACGCTATTACAATGCATATGTATGTATATATATATATATATATACCTGTATGAGTGTGTGTGTGTGCCTAGGCATAAATATATATATGTATATAAATATATTAATTAGGAAGAAGGTCGTGAAAGGCAGTTTGTATGTGTATATGTGTATATGTATGCGAATATGTGTGTAAATATATGTATAAGTATGTATATATATATGTATATACATACAAATATGATTATATATACATATACATACATATATATATATATATATATATATATATATATATATATATATATATATATATATATATATATATATATATATATATGCGCATATGCGTGATTACTTAAAGGTTCGTATGTGTGTGTCGATATATTAACATAGCAACACTTATTTCTTGATTCATTTATGAAATATGTTTGGTGAGGGGGAAATATTATGAGAGTTACAGTACTTGAAACAAAAATGACAACGTTTTCTTCTCTATTGAATATTTGTCAGCCATTTTAATACATTTTCTTTTTCTAACATTATTAATATTCAAACACTTTTAGATCTGTTGTTTTTTTTTTAATCTATAGAGTGCAGAGAAAGAAAGGAGTGAATGAGAGCATGAGTATAAGATCGAAAGATTGAAGAGTGTGTGTTAGTGAGAGAATTTCTGTTCGTCTATGTGCGTGCTTGTTATTTCCATTTCTATAATAATTTTTCGCGGCCATCTTTAGCAAGTTTCTCCGCAATGAAAACGGGGAAATTTTCATACATAAATGTTTGAATACTGGAAAATGTATATTTGTATAAGGAATGTATCACTAAATATAAACGTTCTTAACTATAAATATTCAGGTCCAAACAAATTAGCTTTGGTTTTTCTCTTGCGCATTGTTTCTTTTTGTTTTTCTCTCATTTTAATAATCTGAAAAACAAAAAAAAACAAACAAACAAACAAAAACAAAACAAAACAAAAACAAAGAACAAACAAACAAAGAAGCTAATCAAAACAAAAACGAAATAAAACAGGGCAAAAGCAAACCTTCTGATTAGACATGCAAATAAATGTACCTATTATCTTAGACACGCTTTCTGTGTATGGTTCTATTATTATTTAAACATTACTTGATGAACAGACAAAGAAGGAAATAAGTACGGAAATATTGGCAGCGAAACAAACTGACTCCTATCATTATTTTTATTTGTTGCTTTTATTGCTGTAGGCAGACGTTCTTTTCTTTCTATTGAGTTCTGCGATTATCAACAATAAACTGTGTCTATCTATAGTGGACATAAAGCAAATAGTTTTTTTCTAATGCATTATACAATAGTGTGCAGTGTAATTTTAAGGAAAGAAGATAAGAATGTTTTATTTTATTGTTTTTAATACCTAACTCAGAATGTTGACGAATAAGTTACAACTATGATGGAAGTGGAAGTTATCTCGGAACACACGACAAGAACTGGGAACAAAATTAACAATAGTTGCAGTAGGGCTTAAATGGAAACGGTACTAACAATAGAAGCAGTGAAAAAGCATGCAAATGTCATTTTAAGTACATGAGAGGCAAATTGTATTATAAGAGCAGTCCTCTGTGACACGGATACTAGAATACAAAACAGCAGTAAAATTATTAAACATCTGCGCGACTAGAAATAATTTAAAGAAGGCAAAAAAAACACCTTATGATTTTACCCCATGTTGTTGTTTATTTTGCCTTATGTTACCCTAATAAAGCAGATTTATGGTCTGTGTTGCTCCAACTGAGAATAGACCATCTTTTTTGTAGAAGCAGTAAATTAAGATTACTTCACCTCATAGAAAACATACCCTGTTTAAGAAGTTGGATGTTATTTAGGGAAAGAGTTAGTTGCTATTACTAGCAAGTGAAGAAATCACATTAAGGCTGTCTTATTAGTTCGAATGATAGCATATGTTAAAAGGAAGGACGAAAAAAATTTCCGCAAGAGGTGATTATCCCAGATTCTTTTATTCTTTTACTTGTTTCAGTCATGTGACTACAGCCATGCTAGAACACCGCCTTAAAGGGGTTTTTAGTTGAAGAAATCGACCCCAGGACTTATTATTTATAAGCTTAGTATTTATTCTAAAAGTCTCTTTGGCCGAGCAGCTAAGTTGCAGGGACGTAAAACACTCCAACATCGGTTGTCAAGCGATGGTGGGGGACAAACACTGACACAAAGACACACGCGCGTACACACACACACACACGACGGGTTTCTTTCAGTTTCCGTCTACTAGATCCACTCACAAGGCTTTGGTTGAAAACCTTTGCCCAAGGTGTCTCGCAGTGGGACGGAACTCAGAACTATGTGCTGTTCAGTACTTTATGATTTGTTCTGCACCAAATAACTACATTGTCTCGGGAAAAAATGCATATTAGTAACTTCTATGGCAGATTGATGCTGGTGACTGGTCGATAATTTCCTACAACTTTCCTTTCGTTCAAGTTTTCATTTTCAATGCTGGCTTCTCACAACTAATAGCTTACCACACAATCACATTATTTAAAAATTTGCTTCTCAAAAACAGTAGCTTCACCCAAATGAAGTTTGTTTTTAACAAGCTTCTTTCAAACAAAGATATTTAAAATATAGAAAATATACCTCTTTCTATTGCTTTTTGTTGTTTTGAAACTAATATCAGTATTGCGTTAATGTTGTAGAGAACAGTACGCTGGTTTAATGTATTGATATCTTGTATTTTGAAGAGATATTTCTTCAATGAATTTATTATATAAAATATCGTAAAATATCAAGTATTATTATCGAGTTTGAAAACAGATCTAATGGAAACAAATTAATTTATTAATTAATTAACATATCCACTTACAACTGTTTCATTTCTCAACCAAAATTAAAACTACAAAACATATATAAATATATAATTCTGCATTTTAAAAAGCCTTGGCTGGAAAATCACCAGGGCATACAAAGGAGATACAAGGATTACATTATGATTATATTACATACAGACCATTACGTAATCCTTGTATTGTCCTTTGTGCATCCTGATGATTTTCCATCTAAAGTAGTTTAAGATGCAAAATTATAAATTTATATATGTTTTGTAGTTTTAATTTTGGTTGAGAAATGAAACAATTGTAGATGAATATGTTAATTAATTAAATTGATTTGCATCCATTAGATCTCTTTGTTTTCAAACTCAATATATATATATATATATATATATATATATTCGGTAATAAAAGCAACAACACAAAGTGCGAAGAATATTAATGCAGTATATGGGGATCGGACAATAAACGTAAGCCAGTGTCAACGGTGGTTCCAGAAATTACGAGCCGCAAACTACAGCCTAGAAGACTTGCCACGTCCTAGAAGATCTGTAGAGCTCGATGAGGACGTCCTACAAACCCTGGTAGAACAAAATCCCATCATAACTGTTGAGGAACTAGCAGAGAAACTTGGATTTGGTCATTCAACCATTCATCGACACCTGCGTGCTATCGGAAAAGTCAGCAAATTGGGTTCCTCACAAAGTTTTCCAGTCTAATCGCATGCAGAGTGAATGTGTAATCTTCTTTGCTGTCACGTCTCTCGAATGAAGTCTTTTTGGGGCCGAATAGTGACTGGTGACAAGAAAGTATAAAAAATCGCATTATTTATGGGATGATCCAATATATATATATATATATATATATATATATATATATATATATATATATATATATATATATATATATATATATATATATATATATATATTGTACGCACACATACACAAACATATACATTTATACATAGTGGTTAAAAATCAGTTGCTCTGCAGATGTTAACATAATGTTAAAGAGTGGTGTAAAAGAAAACATTCTACGCCGAACTAATGAGGGACTTGCAGCTACTCTATCCGGAGAGTAGCTTTAGATTTCAATGAATGATTATTGATGCACGTGGATACGTGACTAACTACCACATTGCCAATCTTCAGATGCTGGGTTTCGCAAAACTAGATAGAGCATAATTAATCGGGAGATTACAACCACAAGCCAACAAAAGTACTGTCAAAGTATGTAAAGCATTACAGGAATATGTAAAACATTCAAGTTAAGTTTAGAATGCAATAAGATCCACATATGCAATGCCATACTACACGCATGCGTGCATGCACAAACACACACACACAAGGCGGTGAGCTGGCAGAAACGTTAGCACGCCGGGCGAAATGCTTAGCAGTATTTCGTTTGCCGCTACGTTCTGAGTTCAAATTCCGCCGAGGTCGACTTTGCTTTTCATCCTTTCGGGGTCGATTAAATAAGTACCAGTTACATACTGGGTCGATATAATCGACTTAATCCGTTTGTCTGTCCTTGTTTGTCTCCTCTGTGTGTAGCCCCCTTGTGGGTAGTAAAGAAATAACACACACATACGCACATACACACAAATACACACTCACACATATATATAAAGGCACGCAGTCAAATGGTTAGGTATTACGCTCCTGATCATTAGCTCGTTGAGTCGATTCCTCATCAGGATGGCAAGGTCCATAATTTTATGATGTAGTCTATTCATTGGATGAAGTTCAGCCTTAACACCTTTATCTATCAACCTTATCTATCTATCAGCCTTATCTATCTATCAGCTCTAACGCCTTTATGTATGTATGTATGTATGTATGTATGTATGTATCTATCTATCTATCTATCTATCTACCTGCCAACTTGCCTGCCTGCCTGCATACCTGCCTGTCTGTCTGCCTGCCTGTCTGCTTGCCTGCCTGTCTGCTTGCCTGCCCATCTATCTATCTATCTATCTATCTATCTATCTATCTATCTATCTATCTATCTATCTATCTATCTATCTATCTATCTATCTATCTGCATACCTCGAGGTACAGATGGACTGTTAAAGATGCAATAGTCAATTGGTTAAATTATTTTAGCTACCTGCTCCAAGGTCAATAAGATTATTGTAAATATCTGACGTACACTTATGTCAAGTACTTTATTCTGTTGTTGCTCACTGTCTTTATGAATACAAAATATTCATTTTTGACTATATTTGTGTGTGTGTTTGTATATGCATGTGAGCGTGTGTGTATGAGATATATATATATATATGTGTGTTTGTGTGTGTGTGTGTATATATGTATATATATATAGGGAGAGAGATAGGGAGGGAGGAAGCGAGAGACAGGGGGAGAGTGAATGAGTGAGAGAGAGAGGGGTTTCCTGCTTGGGAGCATTTAGAGGTGTGTACGAATCAGTGTGTTCAGAAACTCTCACACTCTCTTTCACACTCATACGTATATCTGTACATAAACACATGCACACATTTACACACACACGTACACTCACTCACTCATTCACTCAATCACACATGCACACACACACACACACACACACACACACACACACACACACACACACACACACACGCACATACATACACTTATCTATATAACTTTTATACTCACAAATATGCATGGAAGGATGTGGGGGGTCGGCGGGAAGGTTAAAAAATTTAAAACGAAGAAAGACGCAGAGATGAGACATGTCTAGGAGATATGAGCGACTCCCAATAATCCTGAAGAACACTGGAAAGAGATGTGATGTTTAAATCAAAGGTCTAAATCGAAAACTTCAGTAATCTTCAAAGAAAATTATAAATAAAAGCCAGCAGTTTAAACCAATTGACTGTGGTCAGGTTTTAGACTTCTAGGCGACAATTCCTGACATGACCATGGCAGTTAATTTTGTAGCTTCTTTGTGTCTAACCAATTCCATTGTTGTCCTTCTGAATGTCAAACAATCTGACTGAAAACTTTAGCAACCGGAATGGATGGGGTGTTGTTGTTGTTGTTGATGGTGTTTGCTGCTCTTCGTTTCTTTCATTAGGTTTATTTGTTTGTTTGTTTGCCTGATTTAGTTGTTTGATTTGGTTTTGGTTCTGTTTAGTGAATCTGCTGTGGCACCTTGCTGTCAAATTATAATTATTGTTGTCTCTTTGAAGAAATCGGTTTTATAAATGTACAACAGCAATAATAACAACGACGTCGACGACGACGAAGATAACGACGAGGAACGACCACAGAAACAACAAGAGCAACAACAACAACAACAACACCAATGATGATGATGATGATAATGATAATGATGATGATAATAATAATAATAATAATAATAATAATAATAATAATAATAATAATAATAATAATAATAATAATAATGATTTCTTTATTAACCACAAGGATTCAAAGAGATACAGAAAACGTACAGAAACGTTAAACAGAGGTCTTACAAATATGTCGGGATGGGATGAAGAAATTATACAATGGTGAGAAGGAGGGTAAATGACGTTATATACTATATAATTTCGAGGAATTAGACATTAGAAATAAACAAAGATTATACAGAAATAAAATATGTAACGAAACGCTGTAATTATAGCAAGCAATATAAATGAAAAATTAAATCTCCACTTCCATTGATCAGGTACCCCGCATTCAGATTATGCTTCCAGTGTATTTTCTTTGTATTATTCTTGGCTGCTTCGATCTCGCACGACATTGGTTCCCTTTCACATTAGAAGACTTCTGTATTTTAATAGCTTTTCCGTTGGTTCTTTTTGCGTTCTTTTAAAAAAAATTTGCTTTTCCCCCAACGGACTTTGCCAGGTTCCCATCCTCGTAAGTGTATGGAGTGGTGCTGCTATGAAGGGGTACTTTCTGGTCGTTTAGTGTTAGCTGTTGTTGCTAGAGAAGGCTCAAGGTAATGAGGACGGAGCAATTTTATTTGCCGACTCACGAGTTATGCCTAGTGTTGCCCAAAGATCGACAATCTCTAAGAATCATTGTTGCCCTATTTGTTCTTTTAGCTTTTTTTGCACAGACATTGGTTTTTCTACATGTATAACAGCTGCTTCATCTACTTTGGATGCTGAGCTTTAAGATTTTACTCTCAGTACTTTTTGCAGTACATAATTCTAGTATTATTTTATGACTTTATAGGATCATCAAGACTTGTATGTCCATGGTGATCCCACACGACCACCTATTACCATATGTTGCGTCTGCACTGGACACCATATTGCCCTTATTCTGCTACATTCTGCAGAATATGCCCTCATTTTGCCATAAAGGTGACTATTAATCAAAGGTCAATATCATCACCAATATTCTGAATGCGACTCTTGCGCTTCTTCCAAAATAGCGCGGAACCAGCTTATGGGCTGGTGTTTCGCGTGCAATTTGGCCTTGTGCTTTCGCCTAGTCACTTGTTTTAAATACAATACATATTTACTACACATCCTCACTTTCCAAATCTAAGATATTTCAAATAAATCTCTGCCAGAGCTATGTCCATTTCTTGTCTGGATGAAATAAGACAACCTCTTGTGTTCTTCGCAAGACAGAGGTACGTTACGTTTCTCTTCTCATGATGAGACTGTAGTTGACTGTATTATTCTTGGTTGCTTCCACCTCGCACGACATTGGTTTCCTTTCACATTATAGTACTTCTTTTTCAGCGAAGAGAGTTTCTTTTCCACTGGAGGTGTAACGCATTACGCATTTTTAACAGCCTATGTTTTTGATTGTTTTCCGTTTGTTCTTTTTGTGCTTTTTTCAGTTGAATGTAGAACTCCGACGTCCAGTTCGATACAAAAAATATGTCAGCTTTCGATCTTTTGGCAAAATGCTTCGTATTGAAAACTCCTCTGTTCGAAAGAACACATTCGCTATCCGTGTTCCCATCTGTGGTAGTACGTGTATGTACACTGCTGTTGTTGACAGCCGGTGTAGTTAAAATGTATGTTTTCTTTTAATTCGTGTTTTACTATTAAATATTTTGAGTTGTAATTAAATATTATCCTGTTGTTTATTTGTCTTCTGTGTATGCGAAATGTTTTATTTTGTACATTTACAGTTTTCTTTTTGTAGGAGTGGAATGAAAAGAAAAATATACTGTGTCTAAAAATCTCATTTTTCTTTTGTCGACACTTGCAAAGGGGGAGTTTTCAGCCTGTAGGAAGCTATCTGTATGCAAGTAGTTTTGGTAAAAGCTCTGTTTCCACTTGTAAAACCTATATATCCGGAAGAAGGTTTTGAAAAGAGTTTACATTTGTCTGCAGTGAATAATAACAATAATGGTGGTGGTGATGATATTGATGATAATGATGATGATGATGATGATGGTGATAATGATGATAATAATAATAATAATAATAATAATAATAATAATAATAATAATAATAATAATAATAATAATAATAATAGAACAGCCCACGGACCATGATAAAACGATGGCAAGAAAAGCCCCTACATGGTAAATACTGGGCTAAACTAAATGCGAAAGAAATAGACAGAGAAAAATCCCAGCAATGGCTGAGAAGCTCAGGACTCAAAGCAGAGACTGAAGGATTTTTAATTGCTGCACAAGACCAAAGCCTCCCCACCAGAAATTACCAAAAACACATAATGAAAAGAAATATAACAAGTAACTGTAGAATATGTGGAGATCGACAAGAAACAATAAATCATATTATCTCTGGCTGCCCAGTCCTGGCTAAGAAGGAATATATTCACAGACACGACAGAGCTGGGACCTATATACACTGGAAGCTATGCCAACATTATGGAATAGCAACAGAAAAAAGATGGTATAAACACACGCCAGAAAAGGTCACAGAAAACGAGAAAGCAACCATACTCTGGGATATGCCAATACACACAGATAGAGAAATTAAGGCAAATAGACCAGATATAGTTGTCAAAGATCATGAAGGAAAAAAATGCCTGCTAATTGATGTTTCAATACCAGCAGATGACAACGTTTCTCTAAAAGAAATGGAAAAACTTTCAAAATACAAAGACCTGGAAATAGAGATAACTCGAATGTGGAAACTAAAAACAGAAGCAATTCCTATCATAGTAGGTGCCTTAGGTATAATAAAAAAATATTCAGACAAATACATAACAAAAACACCAGGACTTACAAATATATATAACATACAGAAAATTGCACTACTGGGCACTGCACACATTCTACGCAAAACACTTTCAATACAGTAAACATAAGAGCACCACAGCAAACCACAGCACATACCCAAGGCGCACAGAGCTGCGCTCGGTAGTAAAGTGAAAGCACGTTATAAAAATGAAACTACTGAATAATAATAATAATAATGATAATAATATAAAATTAGAAGTAAAGGTTGCGGTATTGGTGGGAGAATGCTCATAAACTGGAATGATATGCTGGAGTTGATAGAAAATAATTTAATGAACCAAGCACGAATGGTCCAAAGAAGAGGTTGGCTAACACCAGTTGAAATAAGGAGTGTATAGAAAAAATTCAACGTGGTGACAATGCAGGTTGAGGAAAGAACGAATAAAGACAGCATGCAAGTTGAATAGTTAAATGAAAATAGTATGAGCTGCATGGAAAGAAATGAAGTCGACGCAGAGGTGAAATATAACAAAAATTATTAACAATGATTATGGGTTTGGCAATACTAAGCTTTTAAGTAAGATACATGCAAATGATACATACGGCTGTAGAAAAATTTGTGATACCCGAAAATTTAGGTCGTATGAAGTAAAATATTTTGATACGATTAAACGAAATTCTATATTAGAAACTAATGGAAGAAAGCTCCTAGCCGAAACGAAAAAGTTGATGTTACATTAGAATTTGTTATAACTACGGACAGGCATTACTAACAAATAATTTCACCTGGATTGTATGATGGAAAAGGCGAACTGAATATGACAGAAATATAATTAGAAAAGAATTATTCAATTGAAAGCTGGAACAAAAGTAATTTACGAAAAGAAAACAAAGTCGTAATTTGAAAGGATGTACAACGTATAAATAATTTACTTTAGTGATAAAAATGATCTAACAAAGAATATGCTCAAAATCAACTAAAATATGTGTTACACTGAAAGAGCAAATAAATGTGAGCAAAACAGCCTTTTTGGATTAAATCAGACACAGTTTTTTCATACCATTTGAGGAGGCACAATGGAAACATTAATACAAAATGCAGGGATAAGCAACAAAATTTTGGACAGAAGTTTTGCATATGTAATGAAGAACGGGTCAGAACATTTAAAATGGAACCAAGCAACGCAGAGAAACAAGAACCGATCACTTTAACATGAAACAATGTCCTGCAGCAAATAAAGATGCTACTAAATTGGAAAAAAAAACCCAAGATCAGATGAGATCAACGCTTCTGTATAAAACGTCCTAGATCCTTACACAGCCAATTCAGAAATAAGCCAAATGTATATGCAACATGACGAAGTGTTCCGGAGTAGATTGTTGTGAGAAACCAGCATTGAAAATGAAAACTTGAACGAAGGGAAAGTTGTAGGAAATTATCGACCAGTCACCAGCATCAATCTGCCATAGAAGTTACTAATATGCATTTTTTCCCGAGACAATGTAGTTATTTGGTGCAGAACAAATCATAAAGTACTGAACAGCAAGTATGCAGAAAACATTCAAAAGGCACCAAAGATAATTTGATCATTGACAAAGCAGTGTTGAAGCGATGATAGGCCAGTGTGTTCACGGTGTGAAGTAATCCCTAAAAAACTTACAGCATTCTTGGATTGTGGTGTCACTTAGAATGTTTGGCATAATTGAAAAACCTCATCAACATCCTCAGTGCTCGTGTGACACACTGGTAAATGAAATGTTGAACAGGAAATCACTGAGAAGTTTAGCTGTTAAAATTAGTACCTTCCAGGTTGAATATATATACCACCTGTTAATTGCTATTGCACTAATAACCATCGCAATGACACTTAGGAAAGTCAACATGGGCCTCAAATTGAGAAGAAACCTACCGTTTGATCTTCGGGGATGATTTAAAAATATTTGCAAAATCTGAAGAAGAGAGCTACTTCCTTGTTAACACTGAAAAGTTGTGTTGCAATAATATTGGAATGAAGTTTGGTAAATCGATGTGTGGAACTTTAGATAAGAAAGGAGAGAAAGAGAGAGAGAGAGAGAGAGGGAGAGAGAGAGAGAGAGAGAGAGGGGGAGAGATAGAGAGAGAGAGATAGAGAGAAGAGAGAAAGAAAAGGCCTATTTTATTGAAATGAATTTATTAGAAGAACGAACGGCTCATATAGTCTGATGACAATAGATATAACTATCTAGGCATACTGGAATCCGATGATATTATGTATACGATAATGAAGGAGAAAGCGAAAACTCTATATTTGAATAGGTGAAAGCTTGTATTGAAGTACAAACTTCAAAGAACTTGATAAATGCGATCAATACATGGAAAAGCATCGTTGTGCATAATGCTACTGGAACAATGAATTGGACGAAAGATGAAATAGATGCATTAGACAGAAAAACCCTAATTATGAAGAGAGTGCTTCATCCATAAGCAAATGTTAGTCGTTTATACATGAAGCAGAAGATTGGGGGAAGAAGGCTTATTAGCAATGTGAATAGTTACAACAGTAGTTAGTAAATGGCTATCGCGCAAAGAGTAAAGAAGTCTCTAAATATGCTGAAATAGAACTTCGATTTATTTCTGTTGAAGCAAATGCTGTGGCATGGATAGTTCAACAGACTGGTCCTTTATTATTTCGTCGAACCAGAAAGGATGAAAGACAAATCTGACCTTGACGAGATTTAAGTTCACATCTTAAAGAGTCGAAACAAATGCCGCAAAGCATTTTGTCCGAGACTCTAGCGATTTTGCCAATATATACCACTCTTGTAGAGCGAAATATTAATAATCTTTTCTACTGAAGGCACATGGCCTGAAATTTGATGGGAGGGGACTAGTCAATTACATCGACACCAGTGTTTCACTGGTACTTAATTTATCGACCCCGAAAGTATGAAAAGCAAAGTCGACCTCGGCGGAAGAGCGAAATAGTAATAATCAAAACATTCTCAGTCGAGACTGATGCGGAGCTAAGTGGTTGTAAAAGAAAAAAAGGAAAGAAAATAGCATGTTGTAGTGCTCATGCATCGTTTTCAAAAAATATTCACGTGTAAAATAAATGAATAAATAAAAATAGTTTCAGATGACAGCTTATAAATCCGAGTTGAAATTATTTTGCATCATTTACGTTTGAAATGTCCATACGAAAAGTGAGACGCCAATAACTGCCCTATTTTACAGCTACCACTAAAAAAGAAAAGAAAACGGAATTTTTGCATCTACTTAGTCAAAAAGAAAACCCACTATCAATTAAGCCCTTTTCCCTGAAGCAAAATCTAAATTCATCAACATATAAAAGGGTTTGCGTGAATGATTGTATTAAAATAGGATTTAACATTGTGTCGTAGAAAAATTCAATTTGTTAAAAAGTGATTTCCTTTATATTGCAGATAACCGTAGTTTGTATTTTTTTCTCTCGAAATCTTGGAATTTCAAATTCTTCTCAACGAACGAACAAAGATTGTGACTTGAAATCGAGATCAGTCGTATTTTTTGTTTATTATTTTAATCTTTATTTTACACCAATCTAAAATCAAAATGTAGCATATAATATAATATAACAGAAGGAAATTGAAACCAAAATAATATGCAATCAATAACGTTGGATTTGAGTGACAATAGGTAACAAATAAAGAATCAACAAAAAAGTTGCATTTGAACAGAATCAAATATTGAAGCAAGCATCATTGTTAAGACGACCTTCAGTTGTTGATAAAATGCTACGTGTAACTTGTTGGTTTGGAAGGCTGGAAATATAGGATTAGATTAAACTCGAAAATGATACAAAAACTAAAGAAGTAAAAAATACGGAAAATGGGAGGAAAGGCATTAAAAAAAAGCACCTATCTAAACCTTCAAAAATCTGATAACTGGTAGAAAGGTCACGAAATAAAATTAATAGAAAAAGAGAAAAAATATTGCAATAATAAGTATAAAACAAATGATTTGAAAGAGAAGTGAATGAACTACTTTGGAAAAGCCTTTGCAATATTGATTTCTTCATTTATCGAAAGGGCATCAGTTTGAAAGAAGTATATCATACAATAGATGACTTTCCCCCATATTAAAAAGAAACAAAAATAGGCAGAGGCAGGATTACATGATTTTTTTTGTAAGAATTATTATTAGTTTGAAGTAGTGATTATTGATAAGAAGTGGATTGGCAGAATCGTGAAAGAAATATGTTTCGGTTCTTTAGCTCAGATCCAACAGTAATAAATTTTGTCACTTATCCTTTCGGAGTCGATAAAATAAACAATCGACTACCGAGATCGATGTAATCGATTAATCTCTCCTTGATAAATTACTAGATTTGTGCGTTTATTAGGAACCAACATTGTTGATAAAATAAACTATTGGGGAATCGACTAACCACCTTTCCCTCCAAATTACTGGTCGTGTGTCTTATGGTATTTCTTCATGTTTTGCGTTCTGATTTCAAATGCTGTCGTGGCCGACTTTGCCTTTCATCCTAACGAAGCCGATAAGATAAGTGCCATTTGAGCACTGGGGACGATGTTACAACTAATCCCTTCCCAAAGTCTCAGGCCTATAGTGGAAAGGATTATTATTATTATTATTATTATTGTTCAGTAGTTTTATTTTTATACCGTGCTTCCACTTCACTACCGAGCGCAGCTCTGTGCGCCTTGGGTATGTGCTGTGGTTTGCTGTGGTACTCTTATGTTTACTGTATTGAAAGTGTTTTGCGTAGAATGTGTGCAGTACCCAGTAGTGCAATTTTCTGTATGTTATATATATTTGTAAGTCCTGGTGTTTTTGTTATGTATTTGTCTGAATATTTTTTTATTATACCTAAGGCACCTACTATGATAGGAATTGTTTCTGTTTTTAGATTCCACATTCGAGTTATCTCTATTTCCAGGTCTTTGTATTTTGAAAGTTTTTCCATTTCTTTTATTATTATTATTATTATTATTATTATTATTATTATTATTATTATTATTATTATTATTATTATTATCATTATTATCATTATTATTATAGATGGTTGATGATTGAAGATATTGTATCTACCGGTGGTTTGTACTGTTTGTCAAGTCACATCAAGGACCTCAGACAGAAAGTACTTTACGCAATATGCATGCAGTTCCAACTTTACATCTACATTGTAGGATATCTAAGGTTTTCAGATGATTTTCCATATTGACTGGAATTGAACTTAATGCTCTGATGACAATAGGGATAATCTTTATGTTCGACTCTCGTAGCTGCCACATCTTAGCGATCTCAATTCTCAGGTTTCTATATTTATCAACTGTTTCTCTTTCATAATGATATGTTGTTCCGACACTGCTACGTTGATTATTATGCACTTTTGTTTGTCCCCCCTATAGGTTACTATATCCAGCCTTCAGTGCTCTAACACTTTGTCTATCTGGAAATCAAAATCCCAGACGGTATTTGCCTTCCCCCTTTCGCCCATTACCTTTTCCTTTAGGTGTTTTCGCTCAATAAACACTCACAACACCCGGTCTGGGAATCGAAACTGCGATCCTACGACCGCGAATCTGCTGCCCCAACCACTGGGCCATTGCGCATCCACTTCTACACATACAAACATGCACATATTCACATAAACACGAAGTCAAACATGTGCACACACCACACATACACATGACATATACATACACATGACATATACATACACACACAACAACTTTTTACTTACAAAATCCTATATAATCACTAAGCCGAGGATATTCAGTTTTTTTTCTCAAATTGATATTGTCCAACCGCTCATACAGATTAAAGCAAGACGATTATTTCTTGTCTGAATTTTTTGTTTTTCTTCACTGCTGACGTTAATATCTGTGGAATTTAAAGTTTGATTGGTCACGTTCCATTTCAGTCAACTTATCCACGGTTTCATATTTATTCAGTGGAGGCGCAATGGCCCAGTGGCTAGGGCAGCGGACTCGCGGTCGGAGGATCGCGGTTTTGATTCCCAAACCGGGCGTTGTGTGTGTTTATTGAGCGAAAACACCTAAAGCTCCACGAGGCACAGGCAGGGGGTGGTGGCGACCCCTGTTGTACTCTATCGCCCCAACTTTCTCTCACTCTTTCTTCCTGTTTCTTGAGTAAAAAGCTGCGATGATATTAATTTATCGTTATATCTTACTGTATGTTTATATACATACATTATATGTATGTATGTATGTATGTATGCATGTATACGTGCAGATTTGTCTTCTCATGCATATACTTGCGTATCTAGACATACTCATTTATACTTAAATGATAAACCTCTGGAAAGTTTTACTATGTATGTATGTATGTATGTATGTATGTATATTCTTTAATTTTTTTTTCTGTCTTTCATTTCAGTCCGCGTTTCCATGCTTGCCTCTCCTGATACTAACCCGTATTTCTTTTTCTAAGAAAAGAATAACATTTTCATGCTCACACATTCACATAAACACATCTGCATATGTATTCATATACATCGTTGTTTTACTGTCTCCTTGCCTTATCATCGGGCAGTAGGTGCAAGCGCGTGTCACTGTCATGCAAGAGTGGTTCTTATTTTCCAATCTTCCACATAATCGTGTCTGGGTATGGTGAAATATTACCCTACTTGGAAACAGATAAGAGAAGGGCATCCGGCTGTGCAAGATCCGTCTGATCCAAGTAGGCATGGAAAAGTAGAGATTTCATAGATACATATTATGTGGACGGTAATATTTTCAATATATCTGATTGTTTAAGTATTTCAGTTCAGTGCATTTACATATTCCTTCTCGATTGATGACATTTATCAAAAGTGTCTCCAATTGTTTTGATGTGCCATTTTCTACCATTTATAAAACTGTCGGCATTTTTGACGACACGGGTATTATGGTTATATCATGTTTTTGAAATAATTTCAAAGTTTTATCAATATTTTCAAATTTTTAAAATATACATTTTGTGAGTGATAAATATTCACTTTATATTTTAAAATCATTATTGAATTCTTGATATCAGCGGGCAATTTGCCATCGGTGAATGTGCCAATCATTCAATTACTTCTAGATGGGTATGCTAATTGGTGAATTGTTGGTCGGTAATTCAGCATCGGTGAATTGCTGTCTGTAAATTTTCAGGTAGCTAATAAAATCATCTCCCGCTTTCTTCAGGGTACACACGCAGGAAGTTTGAAAGTTGAAAAATAACTTTTTTAGTCTATTGCAAGATAAGAAGGCAGCTATTTCCTGAATTTTGGACCGGGATTTCTTTCCCTAGTTACCTTCTGTTTGTTTTGTTTCGATATGTCACACACACACACACACACACACACACACACACACACACACACACACACACACACACACACACAGAGGCACCGTCCACGACTCCCAATAAATGTAACAGTTGTTTTGAAAGATCCTGGCCTGACATGGGCAGGTTTTTCAGTTTGACGAAAGACAAAAAAGTATACTATTAATTACCCTTCTGTTCTAGAAAATTGATATATTTTGTATATTTTCTATCTATCTATCTATCAAGGTTTTCGCAAAATCAATTTATCATATAAGTACCAGGTAATAACTACATTTCTAGTTTATGGTATTTTAATGACCGATATTAGGAATTACTTTTAATGAGGTAGACATGGATGTTGTCTTGGTTTAGGCAAAACTATGTTATATGATTTGTGTTTTAGAGCGTATTGCTTTCAAATTTTCTCTACACGAGAATTCTGCTCATAGATCTGGGTCATTGCATTGCCCTAGCAGACACTTACACACACAATCTGTATTACTTCAAGCAAGCCTTCTCCTGTCTCCCATAAAAAAAGAGACAGATGTTCTCCAGACATTAAGATTAAATCATATTCAGTCTCTACCGCTTCCGAACAAGCCTAATATCCTTTGCTCCCTAAACTTTCTCCTTAATTAAGGATGCCAGCAGCTCTAGGGAGAACCTCTTTGTGATCGGTAGTCATGCTAGAAATAGCAGACAAATCTCCTTCAAACCACATCCCATATCTTATAAATTAAAGGATACTGGTGGATAATCTGTAAATATGTTTGCTTGTTCATGGCCGATTTGTGGATAAATAACAAACCCATTTAGCATAATTTTCCTTTTAATCAATCTCTCTTTGTCGCTTTTCCAAGACATTTAGCTCAACAATCTTTTGCCTTATTTGTTGTCTACGCAGAGCTGTCATTCTAGAACCTTCGAAAAAATCAACGCTTTCTTTTCATTTATTAAAGATCTATTAACATTGCAATATTCAAATTGAATATCAACACACACAGACTTTACCTATCAACAGGTTTCTTTAACATAGAAGACAATGAAATATTAATGCTTACTGTCTCACTTCTTTTGACTAAGAGATAAGAAATAGCTTTGTAATTTCTTTCAGACGTCACCCGTTATATAATTTATTATATTCTCAATTTCTTTATTCATTAATATTCTGTTTTCACCGTCTCGATCTGTTATTACAGTTTTTCAATATTCTTTTCCTAGTTTAATACCTTTTGTCTTGTTGATATCTTACTTGACATTATCATATGACCTATCTCATAGGTCGTAGACATATTATATCGAATCCTGCACTGAGACTCTTCTCATTGATTTGAAATAAAATCGAAAATGTGCTTCGTCTGTCCTACAAATCAATAATTAATTTGACCACTGCACGAACCACTGAAGACGTAATATCTAATTAATTTGGGAACCTACAAGAGATAAGAAAATCAATGAGATTGGATTGTATCGGTTGAAATGAGATAAGAGTACACAAGAAAAAGTTTGTTCGAATAAAAAGAAAATTAAAATGACTAAATACTTGTTTTGTGAAGGAGAGCACATAACAGATAACTGATTACGGTGGATCACTGTTAGGTACTTTATCATCAAACAGAGAGGTGAAAACAGTAAAGACCATGAACTTAGTAAGGTCCAATAAGGTTAGACAACGAATCTGAAACAGTAGAGTATTAGGATGTGCACTCTTATCCTTACTGATCTATATTATTGCACGTACGTTGATATAAATTTCTTTCTGTTGAAAGTGGTCCTTGTTTACTCGACATAATATACAGATATAAAGTTACGACTGTATGTGATCAAAGAACATTCAACTCAGAGGATCCAATTCTTCATTAATCAATCCAGTAACCTCTTCTGTCAGACATTGCTATCATATTTTTGAAGACCAATTATAATTGCTTTCAATTTCACCAAAACCTGAAACGCAGAATATAATATCACTAAATGAAAGTAAGCGTATAGACTTCAAGAAGATGACAGGTTATTTTCTTTCATTCAAGAACAAATTCTAATTTAACTGTTCCACGTATGGTGGTGAAATAATTGAAGAATAAACTAGGAACAAACGATGGAGCCTTGTGTAAATGTGGGTGCATCACTTGTTAAAATTAGTAGCTGAATTCCTTCAAATCATGTCCTGTCTAAAATGATAAAATGGGCCAGGTAGTCTTTGATATATGTCTGAAAAAAGGAAGGAGCTTCGAGGCTGGAACACTTTTAGTCATAGTTCTGATATGAAGCTAAAGATAAAAAGTAATCGTTTTCTTCTTTATTGTTGAGCTAAGAATATATATCACCAGATATAGGCGAAAATCTAACTCGTTAAAGTAGATGACGCTTGTTTTCAAACAGAGCATTTTAATCTTCAAATAACTACTTACGTTTTAAAAATGAAAGCTCATTAGATAATGTGGTCCTAAATACACCTTACCTGAAGAAAAAAAAAAAAGACTGAATGATCACTGATGGAAGGCCTTTGATTATAGATTTGTTCTGCTCCATTTGATTTGATCATGAGCTGAAAAAATTGTCGACTGTTGTTAAGGTACTGGATTTCTTTTTTAAGATTTGTGAGAGCAAATTTGTTGCAGTCATTTTTCTTGTGATGCTGGATAGGATAATTAGTGTTACATTACTCTTCAGATCTAATTATACGGAATTGTCTGTGTATGAGTTTGTGTGTGTGTGCGTGTATCTTGGCAGACGAGAATCGTCTGCTACGGGCGCCGGAACTGCAAGCTCGCGTGATTTCGCTCTATCCGGGCTCTTCAGCTCTGGTGCACTTAGCAGACAAGAATCGTCAGTCAGTCAACGATATAAATATGAATGTTTTATGCACCATGCATCGATATGAGAGGGCATCTCAAGGTAAATATCACAGTATTCGGTGTCCTAACACAACATCCACGTTATGTTGGATATAAAGATTGCCTTTTGGTATTAATACTGTTTTTGTCGCAGTTAATTATTTTTAAATAAGCTTGCTGGCTATTTGTGTCATCGGACTCTGAAATTCTATATATTGCTGACAGTGAGATTCGGCTGTCGCTACCAGACGTCTGCCACTGAAGAACCAGAGCAGGGTGAAATCACGCGATCTGGCAGTTTCAGCTCCCGTATCGGACGAGAATAATCTGCCAACGATATAAATTGGGAGCATTTATGCACTATGCATCTGAATGAGAGGTCCTTTCAATGCAAATAGCGCAGTATTTGGTGTTCCAACACACCACCCACGTTAAGTTGTATATACAAATTGCCTTTTGCTATACACACACACACACACACACACACACACACACACACACACACACACACACACACACACATATATATCAATATCTATCAATCAATCAATCAATCAATCAACCAATCAATCAATCAATCAATCAATCAATCAATCAATCAATCAATCAATCAATCAATCAATCAATCAATCTATCTGTCTGTCTGTCTATCTATCTATCTATCTATCTATCTATCTATCTATCTATCTATCTATCTATCTATCTATCTATCTATCTACCTACCTTCCTATCTCTCTCTCTCTTTCTATATAAACACAATATATATTTTTATATAAAAATATATGTTGTGTTTATTAATTAATATTTATCTCCTACCAGATGGATTATTTTTATTTGTTAATCTTTCCACCACGGAACAGTACATTATATATATATATATATATATATATATATATATATATATATATATATATATATATATATATATATATATACACATACATCATATAAACAGCAGTATGCAATGTTTCACCAAAAAGGAAAACCATAATTGTCACTAAATGTGACTAAGGTGTTAAGAAACAGTTACATTGCTAGAAATAATGTTGTTGTTAATGCGCACATGTGTGTATATATGTGTGTGTGTGTGTGTGCGTGAGTGTGTGTGTATGTGTGCGTAAATGTATGTGTGTATCTATGTTTAATAATACAGGTGCATAAGACGGATAAAGTTGTAATATATGTGAAGTTTACAGCGTCTGCTGGAATCTGTAGAGATGTAATAGCTACAAATCATGCATATAGTGTGAAGAAAAGTATTTATGGTCAAGTGTTTCGAAACTTACAATTTCTTTAGTTTGGTTATAAATTTACATTTGTATCTATAATAATTTGTGCAACTGATGTAATGCTAGTAAGTCTGTAAATTATAGTCTAGAAAAACTAGGGATTTCAGGCAAAACAAAAGAGATCTCTATCTCATATTCCGCAAATTTGTAAGAGGAATAGTAAAAGTCTACATAATTTTTCTAAAGTTCAGTTTCTAAATGGTTATAGTTATTGCTATCTAAATTTTAGCTTTGTTTCTTTCTGATGTGGATTCCTATTTTATAAGTACATGCCGAAATATTTTAAAATATACGAATACATACATATATATGGAGTGGCTGTGTGGTAAGTAGCTTGCCTACCAACCACATGGTTCCGGGTTCAGTCCCACTGTATGGCACCTTGGGCTAGTGTCTTCTACTATAGCCTCGGGCTGACCAAAGCTTTGTGAGTGGATTTGGTAGACGGAAACTGAAAGAAGCCCGTCGTATATATGTATATGTATATATATATATATGTGTGTTTGTGTGTCTGTGTTTGTCCCCCCAACATCACTTGACAGCCGATGCTGGTGTGTTTACGTCCCCGTAACTTAGCGGTTCGGCAAAAGAGACCGATAGAATAAGTACTAGGCTTACAAAGAATAAGTCCTGGGGTCGATTTGCTCGACTAAAGGTGGTGCTCTAGCATGGCCACAGTCAAATGACTGAAACAAGTAAAAGAGTAAAAAGAGTATATACATGCATACATACATGCATACATACTGACGAAGAGCATGGCTAAATAATTTATATGTCATACATGATCATCGTATGGATACAAGAAAAAATATGTAAGATATTCTTAAAATCTGAAGGGTGGAGGATGATTGTTCAAAAAGAAAAAAAAGGCAACCATGTTTTTACTTAAACATCTTTCCTTTAAAATATTCATACTATTGAATAGCGACAATTCATATTATTGAATAGTTTTATAAAATGCAGGCAAGATTACATATCACAAGAAACAACGATGTTTTCTAGAATCATACTTTTATTTCATGAACATCTGAAAAACATTTTGTTAATTAGAAGAACGTAAGTATATTCACCTATTTTAATTTTTAAGCATTTATTGTTTACATCCACATTGTCTTGAGTCACCATCTTTACTGAGGGACTCACGATACGTAAAAAGAGCAAATTCTTCAGTTTACATGGTGACCTTCTTTCAACTATTGTCGTTTGGAAAGCACAAAAAAGCATAACATGAAATTCTTCACCTCCACGTAAGTGGAAGATTTAAATGCATGACATAACAACACAACCATTGTGATCATCAAGAAAATACTCGATGGTGTAGCACTATCAGCTGTACGAGTCATTCTTTAACCTCAAATCTGCTATAATAGAGCTGTTGTTGTTGTTGTTGGCACTCCGTCACTTACGACGTCGAGGGTTCCAGTTGATCCGATCAACGGAACAGCCTGCTCGTGAAATTAACGTGCAAGTGGTTGAGCACTCCACAGACACGTGTATTCTTAACGTAGTTCTCGGGGATATTCAGCGTGACACAGTGTGACAAGGCTGGCCCTTTGAATTGCAGGCACAACAGAAACAGGAAGTAAGAGTGAGAGAAAGTTGTGGTGAAAGAGTACAGCAGGGTTCGCCACTATCCTCTGCCGGAGCCTCGTGGAGCTTTGGGTGTTTTCGCTCAATAAACACTCACAACGCCCGGTCTGGGGATCGAAACCGCGATTATGTGACCGCGAGTCCGCTGCCCTAACCACTGGGCCATTGCGCCTCCGCTATAATAGAGCACACATAAGTTAAAAAGATGTCTTGCTATGGCTTTCCGTCTTATTGTTTAACATACCGTATCTAGGACTAGCTCATCCTTCATATGTTAATTCTTTTTAAGCAGATAGACTGTGATTTAGGGGACATATCTGTCACGGGTTGAGAAACTACACAGAGACCCTCTCGCAGGCTCGTTTTTGTTGTTGTCAAACTGCAGGTAATCCCTCGAAAAGCGTTCCAGTGGAGACCAAACTTTTATGGAGAAGAGTGTATTTATGACGACAGCGTGTGATTTGATAGCAGTATCGCAGCCAATTTGAACGATCACTTAAAGACATTTAGCTGTGTGAGAAGTATTAAAATCTGTATAGGCATCAGTGGATTAGCTAGAACTGACATCTATTTACATGAGTAGAGTAATTAATAACACACTATCTCGAGACTGTCCATAATATCGAATAAATCACAATTACTAGATTTACTACGGATCTGGACAATTATCTAAATTAGTGCTAGTTAATTCAGCGGAGAATTTGCTTCATCTAATTTCAGAGTGCTCTTCTGAGTACAACGAAAAATATCTTTTAAAGGAACGACATCGATATAACGAATTCATTTATATATAATGATTCCATGGTGACACAGACATAACTGATGCACTCTGCGTACATTTACTGTCATTTGCACGTGCAGACTGTTATGGTTTAACGAACAGGTCCAGTTAAATTTAGCACGTTGTTAGGCAAACTCTACCTTGCTGTTGCTTTGTGAGGATAAAGAAATAGTTGTTTTTGAGGAGTACCTTTTAAGAAGAACCATTACTGAATGTAAAACTTTCTAGAGCAGGGGAGCTTGTAACGCAATCACTCGACTGGCTTGAAATAGCAGTCAAATCTTTTTCGTATTATATTTATCATTAAAAGGACACATTAGATAACGTAGTCTTGGTTATAAAAAAAAACAAAAAACAAACAAACAAACAAACAAAAATAAATAAATAAATAAGCTATGAGACGTTCAAGAATGGGTCATCTGTGGTCATAGAACTACTTTTACAAGGTCATTTTGAACAACGGCCACAACAACAACAACACTGACTGAAACGGTTAGGTACACTTCTCGAGACTACATAGTAGCTAATACAGGCCTCCAGAGAACATCTGAACACTGACTTTGGCTGTTAACTGTTGTTGTTGTTCTTCTTCTTCTTTTTCTTTTTCTTCTTCTTTATCTCCAGGGCAGCTCTGATTGAACAGATCTATCACGAAACGAATTCAAGCCATGACCCCCCGTCTATTTAAGAGTATGTATGACTACATTACAAAATCCAACAAATCTCTTCTTTTCGTAAGACAGTCAGGGGAGATTTGGAAGAAAGTCGTTTTCTATTTCTAACAGGTCGAATGATCAAACAGAAACTCCCTCGCTGGTTGTTACCAGGAGGCAAATTTAGCAGTTATTACATGTTTTTTTGCAAGAAGTGTCTAACTTCTGAAGATATTGAAGGCATTCGTTTGAGGCTGGTGCAAAAATAATTGCAGTATTTAACCATCAGCTTTAAAAGAATATATCTGATCATAGAATAAATTATATAATAATAACTCGGTTTTGTCAAGAAGAAATAAATCAAATCTGGTGGTATATAATTATGGAGTTCGGGAACGGGTGAATTCTAAGAAGGCATTGTGAGCTGCTGCTTGGTTGTTGAAGATCTTTTACAAAAAGTTGCCGAGATGCAAGTAATAGTAGTAGTTTATTGGAGAGAGATGTTGGGGGTGTAATGTGGCTTAAGTAGAATTTCGTAGCCCAGTTCATTCAGTTTTTGTTAAGTCACTTATTGGCTATTCAAATACATTTGCTTAAACATTTTTTATTCGGTATCAAAATTTTCGTTGCACCAAATGTGACCTAGTCACTGACATAATTTCACTGCATCTAGTTTGTGAGGTTGTTAGTTGTGTGGCTGTGTGGTAAGAAGCTTTCTTCCCTCACTACAGTGAAGAGGTAATTTTACTGGCTCTCGGTAAGCGTTTTGTTGTGTTGTCATTGCTGTTATTGAATTTTTTTGCTGTTGAACGAAGAAATTATCGTAGAAAAAACTGTTGAACTGTTTTATTTCCCGGTTCTACCGGGGAATAATTACAAGAATTATTGGATCTTTTTTAAAACGGGGGCCACATTTTTCATTAACGAAACACTTTGAAACTTGGAACACTGGTAGAATGTGTCATATAAAACATCTTTTTCTCTTAGTCTTCTTAAAAAAAAAAAATCCCTAAGTTATTCCATGTTAAAGTTGTCGTATTTCTGTAATTTCAACCAATCACTGACGTCCATTCAGCCGATATACATTAAGTGCCGACTACATAAACAAACAATTCTGAAACAATTCTATCGGTGATAGGGTTAGGGTTAGGGTTAGGGTAAAACAAGCAAATTTAAAAAGAAAAAAAGCAAATAAAACGAAGAAAAAAAAAGAAAATGAAAAAAGCAAATTTAAAATGAAAAAAGTAAATAAAATGAAGCTATGGCTTAATCAGCCAAAGGAGTAAATATAAACAACTGAATACTTGTCAGTGATTGGTTGAAATTATCGAAATAAGACAATTTTTTACATGAAATAAATTCGAATACAAAAATATCTTTCTGTTCTATAACACAAAATAGATAAGTATACGAAGTTTGAAAGTCTTTCGGTACCAAAAACACTACGTAAAACATTAATGAAAAATGTGGCCCCCGTTTTAAAAAAGATCCGAATTATTGTAGTTGCTGGCCATTGCGGCATTTTGTTAAAACATTTTATTTTGTGAACTCTGAATAGTCTTTCTAGACTATTTTTGTGCCCCTCTCCCTAACGGGGGTGGGATTTGAACATTTTTGTACTGTTTAAGTGGAAAACTTTTTTATAGGTTTCCCAGTTTGTGTGGGAAACCATTTAATTTTCGTTGAATTTCATGTTAATACGCCAACCGAATTATGTCGGTTGAGATAATACGTGAGCAATGTACTCTCGCAGAGAGTGAGTTTAATAGCCAAAAAAGATTCTCCACGGTTGCTACAGTGGCAACAGAAAATATTGAAATAAATGTACAAGAATTGAAAGACATGTTCAAAAGAATGAAGGAGGAGGGTGGTGATGTTACGATATCACCCTCCTCCAGTGTTTTAGACACCAAGAAACGGACCGTAGTGTTTAAAACCTTCTGTCTAAAGGACAAAAGGTTTAAACACTTTGAGAAAAATATTATCGAGAGATGCTTAGCCCCGATATGGAAAGATATTGTGTATATTGCAAGGGGACGGGCATATGGTTGTGTGGAGGTCCGTTTCTCAAAGGAAGAGGTGGCCCGCGGGCATTCTGTGTGTCCCCTTAAAAACAACGAGGTGCTACTGCTACCAACATATATGGGGAAGAGAACTGCTAGCGTGAAAATTAATGAAGTGCCACCGGAATTCGACCCGAAAGAAGTGGTGGCCGACTGTTATTTAATAGGACGGACCATATAAAAATTCTATCAGTGAAATGCTCTTCCTCGCAGTATTGGCTAGGGAAGAGCGTCACAGTAATTATTCAAGGGGCACAAGAAGACCTTCAGGCACTACCAGGAAGAGTGATCGTGGGCAATAATGTGGCCCTTAGAGTGCAGGTGGAAGGAAGAAAACCCACCTGCTACAAATGTGGAAAAGTGGGCCACATTCGTGTGGATTGCCCACAAAATAAAGAAAAACTGTTGCATGCACAAGGCCCTTCAAATGTGGAAAAAATACCCACTCCCGCAAACACACCAACCCCAACAAGCACAAAAACTCCCACCCCCGCTGTTAGGGCGCCAGCCCCCAAACAAATAAATGAAAAAAACCCAGCCCTTACATACACAAACCCCCACACTAACAAAGCCCCCCACTGTGACACCGGCTGAACTACTTGTGGCTCCCCCAGGAAATAGTATGGAAATAGTAGAGGGGGAGTTCACAATGGTGGAAAAAAAAAACAAAAAACAAAAAAAGAGAGCACATACACTATCCCCGTCCATATCCCCCACAAAAAACAACACCGACGCAACACAGACACCAAAAAAATCCCGCCCCGCCGACCCAAGAAAAAAGGAAAAAAAATTGGAAAAACTAGAAGATGAACTAGTGCTAATCGAGTACGATACTCGAAGCTTGTACCTTGACGGCGTCATAGTACCACAGAAAACCGCAAGGCTTTACAAAAAGAATAGAAGATCACCATGAAAGATGTGCATGGATCAGAAAAAAGACGTTTAAAGAACTGGAGGCTAGGGAACCGAATAAAATAAAAATAATAGAAGTGCTACCAAAATACTTAGAGGAGGAGGAAAGTAGATGGGCCGACGAGCGTATAGCGAGATTGGCCCCAACCTCTCCAGCAAAACGTAAGTAGAACTTCTTCTTCTTTCAAATGGCCTCTCTGAACATTGGATGTTTAAATGTGCGTGGTCTGAGTTCGAAGTGGAAGCAGGCATGTTTCCTCGACGACCTCAGATCGCACGATATACATGTGATGGTTGCTACAGAGACCAAGCTGGACAGTCTACGAACCTTCTCGCCTCTCCTGATTGGCTATGAGAAAATCATGGCTCCTGGCCAGACCGGGGGGCGAGGGGGTGCAGTGGTACTGATCCGCAATGGCTTGGCTCTGCAGACAAGTACAGTCTATGTGGACCCTGAAGGTGGGCTGGTCGTCCTTGATCTGACATACAGCAGTAAGGCCTTCAGGCTGATCGGACTCTACGCACCATGCGCTAGAGGTTTCCAAATTGACTTTTATCGGCGCCTAGACGGCTTTCTCGTGACGTCGAAGACATTAGTAGTGTTAGGGGGCTTCAACGCTATTGTTGACGCTCGCATCGATAGCGTCGGCTCGATTCATAGAAAAGTGAACTCACGCCTCGTCGATCTGCTTGAGCGATTTCAGCTGGCAGACCGTTACAGGCTTGAACATCCGAACTTGTCAGAGTGGACCTGGAAGAGTGGCGACGGAGGGTACAAGTCTTATCTAGATAGGATAGTAATAAGAATTATAGATAAGCCTAGTTTTACTTGTCCACAACTTGTCCAAGTGTCCTACACTGACCATAGAATGGTTAAGTGTAGGTTGGACGTAGATAGTACAACTAGTAGAGGATCCGGCTACTTGAAGCTGAACAAGACTATTTTGACTTATGAAGCATACCGTAGTCAGATTAAGGAGTTAGTACAGAGAGCGTTAACCGGTACCGTGGTTAATAACCGGTGGTGGTTCGCCCTCAAAAGAGCCATTCGTTTCGAGTGTATTAGGTTTAGCAAACAGCTAAGACTAGATAGGACTAGAGTAGAAGGGCAGCTAGTTAAGAACTTAGAAGAGGCGCTGAGGTTGGGCTCTGCGTCCCACATTCTGGCAGCGAGAGCGGCATTGGACCGTCACCTCAAAGCTAAGCATGAGGGGTGTAGAGTCCGGGCTAAAGTGAGAGCATTGGGCCGCGAGGGAATTAACGTTGCCGGATGGGCCCGCACGGTAGAAAACCAGCGTGGCAACGAAGCCACAATAAGGTCTCTTATTATCGAAAAAGGACGCAGGGTCAAAGAACGGGACGAGATGTGTGAGGCGCTTCACGAACACTTTGCCGAGTTGTTCGGGAGGGGCGGGACGCTTGATCATGGTGAAGCCCTCAGGGACTTCCTAACTGGCGGACCGCGTCTCTCGGCAAGAAAGGCTGAGTGTTGTGAAGGGCCAATCACAGCCGAGGAGGTGATCGAGGTGCTGGGCGAATGCCCCGGGGACAAGTCGCCGGGTCACGATGGTCTGCCCTATGAATTTTATAAAAGTATGCCAGACTTGTGCGGGCACCTACTGACCAGCGTTTACGCCAACTGGCAGCAGAATGGGAGAATCCCCAAGTCTGCGAGCCGGGGGGGGGGGGGCAGTGACGTTGATTAGAAAGGACCCGAGCAAGGGGGTCGAGATAGGGAACTTTAGGCCCATAACTCTGTTAAATACAGAGTTAAAGATTTTGGCCAAAGTGTTAGCGAAAAGGTTGGCGCGGGTCGTGGGCGAACTTGTTGGGGAAGCACAAACTTGTGCTATCCCGGGCAGGTCGATACACGACAATCTCCACCTTATACGCTACTCCTTAGAGAGGATAAGGAAACTTTCTGGCTTAGCAGGAGGGGCACTGGTGCATTTAGACCAGTCTAAGGCGTTTGATAGGGTCGACCATCGGTACTTGGCGGCGGTCCTCGAGAAGGCTGGCCTAGACCCGACCTTCCGCGGTTGGATTGCTGCTTTGTACAGCGACATCGAGTCTGTCGTCAAGGTAAGCGGGTTCTTTTCGAAACCGTTCAGGATCGAGCGTTCAGTTCGTCAGGGGTGCCCCCTATCCCCGCTTCTGTATGTGTTGGCCCTGGAGCCACTGCTGCGGAAGCTGGAGGCACTAGGGGGCGCTCCGCTTGATCTATGGTGTGGAAGGAGAGCTACAGCGTACGCGGATGACATTTCCATCATCGTGGCAGATGAGGGCCAGATTCCAGTGGTGGAAAAGGCCATCAAAAGTTACGAGGCGGTGGCAGGAGCAAAGGTTAACAAGGACAAGTCGGTCGGTTTGCAACTCGGCACCTGGAGGGGCAAGCCGATGGCGTCCAATAACGTCGTGGGGCGTTGGACGCAAGGTCCTGTTAAGTTGCTCGGAGTCTGGATAGATCCAGACCTCCAGATAGAGAAAAATTGGAGTGAGGTGGCCAGCAAGGTGACCGCTCTAACCCAGACCTGGTCTGGGCGGGCGTTATCATTGCTAGGAAGGGCGGAGGTGGTGCAGATGTTTATAGCATCAGTAATTACCTACCGCCTGACCGTGGTGCCTTGCCCCGATTTGTGGCTGAACAAGTTGGAGAGAATCCTTTTCCGCTTTTTGTGGAAAGGAGGAAAACCACTTGTAAAGCGCTCTGTCTGCTGCCAGAAACCGCTAAAAGGTGGGCTAGGGATGCCTTGGCTGAGGATGCGAAAACTCGCGTTAAGGTTGAGGCACCTCTGGCTTTACCTGGATGGAGAACAGGTGTGATCACCGCACGTTCGGTTCTTCCTTCCAAAGTTAGTGTCCTTAACGGACATTGGTACATGGATTAAGCAGAGACCTAAGCTGGGAGACTGGCATTTGGAGTGCCGCCAGGCGCTCCAGCTACTCTCTTGGGCGGGCAATGCCGGCAGCAGGAGTTCCACCGCGGATTTTTATAGCGGGTTAGTGGAATCTATGTCAGAAGACGCCTTGGGGGAGACCCTAGGCTACGATGAAAGTCAGTTGGTCAACCTATTTAGGAGAACGTTCGGGCCGAGGTATCTGGATAATTACCAGAAATCCCTGGCTTGGCAATGTTTCCGAGCGGCGTTACCTGTTCGCGACAGGCTATCAAGGCACGGAAGTGCCGTCTCGCCGACATGCCCGAGATGTGGGCAGGATAGGGAAACCGTCTTGCACGCATTTGTGGGCTGTTCGGAGTTGTCGGGACTGATAGCCTTTGCAGAACAACTGTTGTCAGTGATAGGAAGAGTACAGCTATCAGCTGAGTCTATCATCGAGACTGTACCACCTCCTTTCCTTAACAGGGAAAGGAAGACCTGTTTTTTCTGCGTAGTAGCCATACTGAAAGAAACAGTATGGAAGACGCGTGTGAAAGGTATAGTGACAGGTACATTTGTCTCTGGCCAGTGGTTGGTTAACTTTTTTAGTTACCACCTCAGTAGTAAGATCAAACTGGAGAGAAAGTGCCTGTCACGGGATATGTTTACGAAAAGATGGAAGTCTGTGGAGCGCAAGCTGAGTGAGATTGGCACCAAATAAGTGAGGTCAATTTGGGAAGCAAAGGTTCTACCAGGATGGTCGGTTGCCTTCCTTCTAGCTACCTCATTGCGAAGCGCAATGAATTCTTGTGTAATATTTTAAAATTAATTTTTAAATCAATTTCAATCATATTTTAATCTATTCGTAACTTGTAAAATTAAAAAAAAAACGTTTAAGCTTCTTCCCCCTTATGTTTGTCTGTCCTTGTTTGTCCCCTCTCTGTAACGCCTCCAATGGCGAATTTTAATGAAATAAAGAAGCTTGCTTCCCAGCCAAACAGTTCTGGGTTGAGATCCACTGCGCGTGGCACCATGAGCATGTGTCTTCTACTATAGTGCCTGAGTCGACACGAAAACTGAAAGAAGCCAGTTGTATATATATATATATATATATATATATATATATATATATATATATGTGTGTGTGTGTGTATGTGTGTAGTAGTAGTAGTAGTAGTAGTAGTACTACTACTACTACTACTACTACTACTACTACTACTACTACTACTACAGCTGCCATTGCTACTGTCACATCTGCCTCTTTAGCAGCTTCATTTCCTTGAAATCCTTTACTAACTCACAGTCTGCGATACCAAAAGCAGAGAAAAGGAAAGAAAGAAGGACTACGCGAGTCGAAACACTGCTGAATACTTAATGCATAATTCTTCTATTAACCTCTCGAATTGTTTTCGGTGATCCTGCTTCATTAATGACTCTCCGTTGGACGTTGTTGATCGTAGAAAGTCGTCTGCAATCTTTCTCAACTTTAAAGCTCTGGTTATCTACTAAGAAAATTTTGAAACCATTGTTGAGCTATGAGCTATAAGCTATAAGTTATACGTTAGTTGACAGTCCTGTAGCCAAATAATTGACATTGAGAGTAGTTTCCGCTGCTTTACGTTCCAGTTAGAATTCACTCAATAAAATTTCTCGAATTTTCTTTTTTTCCATTTTTGATTTGACAGCCTGAATTAAACAAGTATAAACAGCGGAAACTAAACCATTAACAGAAATCAAGAGACCGAAACTCGCATTTCAAAATGGATTAGTTTGTACATAGTTAAGTAAAAGTTTATTCCAAAATATGTATGAAAGTTTAAAATAAGAAAAACTGCAATTATTTTTGCATCACCAGCGTAACGTGCTAAATAAATATAGAAAATCAGTGAGACAAGAAAAAAAAAAAAAGAAAAAATGTAGACGGCATAACTTTATATGGGACTGGAGAAGGAAATCTGCTATATTTACATCAATCATTACAGCGAACATTGACAATTAGAGGATGAAGACGGCAGTGGTTCCTTCAAGTGTGTTTAATCGATCGAACAGTGGAATTGATTGGATAAATTTTGCATCGGATGGTCGATTGAACTGATGTTTTAATTTGCTACAGGTTACAGCTCCTACTTCGTATATATTCTGATGAAATGCATTAATCTAGTTATATTTGAATGACAGAAGAATTTATGAAATTTGTACCATTTAGAAAATGTGTACTGATGCGTGTTATCGAACGAGAGAGACGGGGAAAAGCATTAATGTGGCGGCGTTAAGTCTGCCAAGTCGGGCACTAATAAGGCACTAATTCCACTCTGTCGCAAAATGATTTTCGTCTAAAATTTACCATTTAGTATCAGCCATATAGACAACAAACTTTTAGTCAGTTACTAGGGTCAAACTTTTAACTATAAAATAATGATGTCACTGCCTTATATAATTACTCAAACATATATATCTCCTTTTTCCTGATGCAACTCTACTTGATAGAAATCCTTTAAGGAATGCAAACAATACTACACAACCTCCCGGTTTTGTGCTTAATATAATACCGATCAGTTAATTAGCTGTATTTATTCTATCACAGGGAATGTTATAGTTTCATCTTTGAAAGCATTGACAGAAAATAAATCCAAACTAGTGTAATTTTTAGTTTAGTATTTTCGGTTATAAGCAGCTTTAGATAGAACGTGTACCATCAATATCAAAATAACGTGGCGTAATTGTTACTAATAAAGAATAAAACGAAAGTGGCATTATATACATATAGACGCTTTAAGTTCAAATGCGGCCGGAGTTGACCTTGTCTTTTATCCTTTCGAAGCTATCAAGTTTAAAAAGGTTTCTTTGTAGCGTTAAGGACGATGTTTCAACAGCGGAGAAGCGCTGGAGCCTGGCACTTGTCACTGTGAGTTTATTGTTCCAATAGTTCTTTCGCTATTACCATAATGACGAATGGAATGATGTTGTTAAATACACTACAAACCAACACACTTTTGGTTATATAACTTTAAGCAATACATTTTACTGCCCATTAGCGGTTACAAATGACAACTGGTGTATGTCAGCTATGTTTTGTCCTGTAATTTTTAAGTAAGACAAATTTAAAATACATTTTTCTTGATATTTAACCCCCCTTCCCAAAGATATCTGTAAATTTTAGAAGAAAATATTGCAGGATAAAACTATAATAACTATGAGCGCATTCTTCCCTGTTTTCCATCACGATTAATGAGACACCAGACCACCACAGAATATTATAGTTGAAATGTTATTCGTGGCATAAAAGGCAGTCTGTGGTTTCGGGGCAAATTTTTTAAGGTTCAAATTAAGTACAGTAAATGTATTTTTTGTAGCAACTCGAATAGCAAATCAACAACTAAAGTTTGGAGATAACGTACAGTATTCGTGTGGTACATCCAGCTGCCTGTAAGATATTACATTCGCGTCGGCAGTGAATAATATTTGTAATGTAGATTTAAAACTGAACTCGCATTTGCTTTACAGGTTTGCTTTAACAGAGGAAGTGTATGATGAAAGGCGCCTCAACTGTACTATTTCATCTTTATACATACCGGGGGCTAGATTTTCCATTGTATTTTGCATTTAAGGTTTGATATGGGGCTAAATACTGTTGTTTAGCCAAATTCGGTCCTGATCAAGTTGACGTTCAAGGGCATTTAAATGTTGAATTTAGATTATTATTTAAATGATACACTCTGGACTTGGTTGTCAAAAAAGGTCCTTTCTTAAGACGACAAACTATGATTTGAATGGGATTTAGCATGAAGCAGATTGCACGACCACTTCCAGGCACCTTTTACTCACGAAATATATTAAAATTTAGCAGGTGGATGAATGTGATCTTTCACAATCCTGAGGAGCGGCTACCGTAGCTGAACTCACAACATTATCACAATCGTGGAATAATAATAAAGGCACTTTAATCTTGAGAGCGCACGCTTGATAGACAGCAGCTAATAAGGTCAGCTTTTACTAAACAGTTCTGGATCAGGTCCATTTGAGCAACTGTATGATCAATTGCATTCCAGCCATGACCATTGTGTCATTTTGCATGTCTACAACTACATTTTTTCTCCATTTTTAAACTGTAGTGTGTGATTGAGGAAGACTGGTTGCTATATCAAGCAGGCTGAGTGATCATGTTTAGGCTATCTCGTCTCCTGCAGAGATTTTCTCGTTTGCTCTTAAGTTCAGAGGTCAGAGGTCAGATATTGATTTTGAGACAACAGTGTAGTGGCAACGAAGACGAATCGGTCATTCATTGTACAATCTTCTTGTAACGATTGAAAATAAATTGCCAATAAAGTAGGAGCAATTACAGAGACGGTCAACCCGAAAAAAACACGTTCCGTATTTATCTAACAAATGAACTACATTTTCGTAATTAAATCCGTTTTAAGCGTCCTTCATTTATAACAAAATAGTCACGGATAACGATCTTAGTTGTTGAACTTTCGTTACTAACATGGAGACAAATTTCCGGATAAATACGTGACTCGGCGTCATCTCATGTTTTTGTAGCAGTAAGAAAAGCACAGAGATAAAAGAGGAAGTGAAAACGTTAAGCAGAACACAAATGTTTCTGGATAAGACATCTGTACATCATGTATCATTGAGTATGCATACTTAGATGCTTGGATACACATATTAATGCACACATAAATAGATGCAGCCATACATGCACACATAACTACACACATACATATATACATATGAATGTATCACACATACATGACTGCATACATATATATGGTTAACAAATAGAGAAATACGTACAAGAGTAATATTTTTGCATATATGCAGAACAGAGCACTATTCTGTAATGCATTTGTAGTACCTGATACTAAGTGTTTGGGATACTTGACTGATGTATTGAAGAGATACGATCCATGGATATTAAAATCTGTAAATCTAATACCCTCTGGAAGCTTCCTCAGATGTAATAATATTTATAGGTCTTAAAGAAGGCGACGAGCTGACAGAAGCGTTAGCATGTTGGGAAAAATGCTTAGCGGCATTTTTTCCGATTTACGTTCTGAGTTCAAATGCCTTTTATCTTTTCAGAGTCAATAAAATAAGTACCAGTTGAACACTGGGGTCGAACTAATCGACTTCCTCCTTACCCCGAAATTGCTGACCTTGTGCCAAAATTTGAAACCAATATTTATAGGTCTTAAGAGTGTAGGGCAAAAGGTTTAAGATGATGTAGGTGCTGGGAAGTGGTCAGTGCTAGAGTGTGCGGGGTGGTGTGATGTGGTGTGGTGTGGTATGGTGGTGTGGTGGTGTGTGGTATGGTGGTGTGGTGGTGTGGTGGTGTGTGGTGTGGTGTGGTGGTGTTGGAGTTTGGGGGAGGCGAGAGTAGGGGAAGCAAGGATGGGGTCTAAGAAATGGGGTGGGGTGGGATGTATAGAGATGTTGGGGTAGGAATGTGTAGGCGTGGGGTAACGAGGGAAGGGTGACGATGAAGGGAGAGGGTGGAAGAAAGAAGGTGGGTAGGAGTGAAGAGAGGAAGTAGGTGCCAGAGCAAGAGAGGAGAGGTGAGTGGGAGGATGTAGGTGTGAGAGGAAGAGAGGAGAGAGGAGGACGGTTAGATGAAAAGAGGAGGAGATTTGAGTCCATGTGGCGCAAAGGAGCGAAGTGAGAAGATTAATTACTGCTCACGGCGAAGACGGGAGTCCGGATGACCCTTGTACAGAGACAATCCGAACACAGACAGGTGTTGTAAAGAGTGACCGGTAGAGCGAAAATGGCGCGAGACCGGGGTGTCGTTGCCGAGTCAGATGTCTCGGAGGTGTTCCGCGAACCGGTCAGCCAAGCAGCGTTCCGTTTGACCGATGTGTAGAGAAGGACAGAGAAAGCAGGAGAATAATAATAACAACAACAACAACAACAACAACAATAATAATAATAATAATGATAATAATAGTAATAATAATAAACGACAATACAAAATTTACCCATTTTATGAAGGGAGGTAAAGTCTATCACATTTGTTGAAGGAAATTACGTAAGAGCTTCTGGGTAAACAACATTCTTTGTTTTCTGGTTGGGAGCATAGACAAATAAGTCTTGCAAACTACCAACCCTAGAGCAACCAACATAAAGGTGACCAAGAGAAAAGCGAGGCTCAATTAAGTGCAAGCCAGTAGATTTCAAAGTTTGACCATGAGCTTTATTAATAGACATTGCGAAGCCAAATCGCACTGGGAATTGTGTTCTTTGAACACGAATGGCATGTCAGCTGGTTTGATTGGAATTCTTGTAATGAAAACCTCTTCCCCAGGGGCACATCCAGTGATGATGGTAGCTTCTGTCACATTAGGTGATAATGTTTTCACAATCGACCTTGTCCCATTGCATAATTTAGGAGGATCTAAAATTCTTAGAAGCATTATTGGGTCTCCTACCTTCAGAAAAAGTTTATGCGGAGGAATTCCAGGTGGCTCAAGAAAATTAAGGAACTCTGGTGGGTAATGGACTGATTTGTACTCCTTAATGATTGTTGTAGTCTTATTCATTAATTCATGGTTAATTCTTGCTACTATCATTTTTTGGAGCAAGAATTGCCCTTTTATATAACAATTTATGTGAATTATGATTAGTACTTAAGTCTGGAAATACCATGTTCTTCAGCTGGGGAATTCACCATGATAGCGATGTATGCCAAATTGATATCACCATTACCATCAAATAGTACTTTCCCATTTCCTAATTGGAAGAGCAGTGTTGAAAACTGTTCTGCATATTGATCTCCAAGTTATAAAGCTCGCATGTTTGTATTGAAGGAGAATTTCTGTACTTTATTCCATATGTGTGAAAACAATGCATGCTTTTATTTCATTAGATCTTGTTCCTCTCGGTATGACTAGTAATATCTGTCTAAAGTTGCCTGATAAAACTAATGTAACTCCTTTCATAGATTTATTGTTGCCTCTTATGTCGTTAAAGTCTTACCAAGAGCTTCCATTGCACCTCTATGTGACATGGTACATTCATTCCAAATGACCAAATGGCATTGGCTCAACACTTCTGCTGAACCCGAACCTTTGCTTACAAATTGGACTGCTATTTGTGACCAGGTTTAGTGGTAATTTAAAAGCAGCTTGTCTTTGTCTTGCATCCTTTAAACGTTTTTCTCTTTCCTCTTTTGACTCTTGGCTCCTGCAGATTGCATTTTGTTGACGTAATTGTTCTAACCGTTCTTCCCGTGCCTCTTATGATTCATTGGCTCTGCGTTCAGCAACTCACCTTCGGTCGTTTTCATGTCTTTGCTGTCGTTGTGCAGGTGTCTCTAGTGACCTTATTCTGGCTACCTATACTCGTTTTTGCTTCACTGTAGAATACTGATCATCTACATCTACCCCGTATCCTCTTGTAGAGAGTGAGAACATTTTTCTCGGAAACTTTTTCGAAAATTAAAACAAGGATTAAATGAAAAGAATGAGTGAATATCTTCACAAGAGTGATTGAAATAAATGGCGATTGTGGAACGCACGCACGCACGCACGCACGCACGCACGCACGCACGCACACACAAACACACACACACACAAACATACAGTATCAAACATCAGTGTCTCTCTCACCCGCTATCCCTCTCTCATTCAACTTGTTCTATACAACATATTTTGTTTTTTCTTCTAATATAAGGAACAATTTCATTCCCGGGCAACGCCGGTTGCCTCTGCTAGTACAAACACACACATGTATGTATGTATGTATGTATGTATGTATGTATGTATGTATGTATGTATGTATGTGAGTGTGTGTGTGTGTGTGTTGAGTGTATGAAGGCGTGTGACTTTGTGGTTAAGGGTATTCAGCTCACGATGTAAGGTTGTGAGTTCGAATCCTTGTACTCTTGAGCAAGACACTTTATTTCACTTTGCTCAAGTCCATTCAGCTGGCAAAAATGAGTTGTATCAGTAATTCAAAAGGGTTAGCATTGTCACATTATGTGTCATGCTTAATCTCTCTGAAAACTACGTTAAGAGTATGAGTGTCTGTGGAGTGCTCAGCCACTTGCACGTTAATTTCACGAGCAGGCTGTACCGTTGATCGGATCAACTGGAACCCTCGTCGTTGTAATCGATGAAGTGTTACCTACCTACCTACCTATCTATACATATATAGGTAGGTAGCTGTATATCTAGGTATGAATATATATATATATATATATATATATATATATATATATATATATATATATATATATATATTTACATACATGCTTGTATGCATACGTACACACCTAACAACCTACTTACCTACCCACCTAACAACCTATCCACATACCTATCCACCACCTTCCTATCTACCTACATCCGTACTTGCAAACATATTTAACCTAGCTGCTTACATTCGTACATGAACAATTATATATGTATGTATGTATGTATGTATGTATGTATATATGTATGTATGTTTGTATGTATGTATGTGTGCATATATGTATGTGTGTGTGTATATGCATATGTATGCGTGCATGTGTATGTAGGTATGTATGTATGTATGTATGTACCGATCAACAAATAAGCTAACCATTAATCCGGCAAATATCTCCATATGTGCTGCTTGCTAACAATATGTGCCTGCTCAAGTTCGGTGGTTGAACCAAGGCTGTATTAAATAAATAAAAATCGTTTAAGTTGTAAACAACCTTAAATTTAATCACAGCTAAAATCTCATGAAACTTTTAAATACAATCATCGTCTAATTAAATTGCATAATTAAATATTAAGCATAAGGAAAACAAAATTATCGTGGACAACGCGTAAGCGTATGTAGTTTCAACGTATAATGCATAGTTTCAGACTATAATGTATACAGAGTTGCTTCCCGTTTAAATTGACACAAATTTTATCTGAAAGAACATCGGCGAATGTCTTGAAACACATCAAAATGAACAAGAAGTAAAGTTCACAGAGAAAGTTGTACATTACGCACTTGCCCTTACCTCTCCAACACCACCTTCCTCACAGGTACCCATCATCGACTCTATCATATCACTGTCTCCTTCACCTGCACTTCTATCAATGTCATCCACTACATCTCCTGCTCTCTCTGTCCTTCTCTATACATCGGTCAAACGGGACGCCGCTTGGCAAAGACACCCCGGTCTCGCGCCAGTTCCGCTCTACCGGTCACTCTTTACAACATTGTCTGTGTTCGGATTTTCCTTGCACAAGGGCCATCTGTGTGTGTGGGTGTGCGTGGGTTTCATATATTTTACTTGTTTCAGTCATTAGACTGCGACTATGCTGGGATACCGCCTCGAAGAATTTAGTCGAACAAACCGATTCCAGTACTTATTTTTTTCTCTAAGCCTGGTATTGCTGAATCGCTAAGTTACGAGGACGTAATCAAACCCAAACCCCTTTTCAAGTGGTAACGGGGTAAAACAGGAACACAAAGACATATACATACAACGGGCTGCTTTCAGTTTCTGTCTATCAAATCCATTTACAAGGCTTTGAATCGGCCGGGGCTATAATAGAAGTCACATGTCTAAAGTATCACGTAGTGGAATTGAACCAAAAACCGTGTGATGGGGAAACAAATTTCTTACCGCACAGCCATTCCACTAACATTAAGCGGGGAAAAAATATACTGGAAACTGAGTTGGGACTTAGAAGTTTCTAGCATCTTATTTTGAAAGCTACTTCTATGCAATCAGGATATAGAAATTATCATAAAATTTATTATTTGCACTAGACAAAACACATAACAGATTACAAGAAATATAAGAATGTAAACACCAAACTCTGAACGCAAACAAATTACTGTGAACTTAGAGAATAAAATTCACACATGAACCATGATGTAGTGACGTGTGCAGTTTGAAATAAGAAAAGATATATAAAAAATCCCCGCAAAACCTCAAAAATGTTAGAGGCAAAACCTCAAAAATTTTGGGAGGTACTGGATGTAACAAATAACAGGTAAACTTCAACGAAGCAAAACCGGTGCATCACAATAATATCAGTGGAATAGGCAAATAAATAAATGAACAACAAACCCAGTATTGCTATTTGGGATAGCAATATACAACTGTTCAGTCGTATTAACCAATAGACAACTTCCTCGAATATGGTAAAAAGAAAACAAGAAGAGAAAGAAGGCATGTCTGGACTACTGTGAAGAAGTTCACACAGGTACTATCACAAAATTTTTATCTTATCTTAATAACGATCGAAATAATAAATGCTGCAATGCAGCAAGCCACTTTGGGTTCAAGAAGATACTCCATACAGTACAAGTGATAGTCAAATATATCTAGCATTACACACACACACACACACACACACACACACACACACACACACACACACACACACACACACACACACATCTAATTAGCACCCTTGGCTCTATGGGACTGAAAATTAATATCGAGACCTATCTCACACCGCGGACTTCTTAGACGTCATGTTCGACTTGGGCTCCAGGACATACAGACCCTACTGCAAACCAAATGAGAGGCTGGCGCACATCAGCACACCTTCCTGCCACCCATCTATTGTGTTCAAAAAGCTTGTGAAGGGTGTTAGCATGAGGATCACGAACCTTTCCTCTAGCCATGAAAGTTTTGATGCAGCAGCTCCCCACTACAACGAGGCACTAGCTGCTAGCAGATTTAGGAACTGTATCTCCTACATACCGGGCCCTATCACCCGCAGAAGGAAGCACCGCAGAAATATTTGGTTTGCATCCACCTTCTCTCTCAACGTAAAAATGTGTAAAGGTAGGATATTCCTTAGGCCAGTAAAACACTTCACACGTTCACATAGGTACAGACGCACTTTCAACAGGTACAACATTAAAGTCTCTTTTAGCTGCGCCCCCCCATATTAGGAGCATTTTAGTTCTCACTCCTAGGCCACGGGATGTTCATGATAGGTCTACAACAGTTGCCCAGAGGGAGGCCATTGCGAAATTAAGGGAGTCATCTATGAAGCTGAAGTACTAGTTGATCCTAGTAGCAACAGCAACAGCATCAGTAGCTTCCCAGACGACTACCACTACAGTAGCAGGAATGTCAGTATAAATAGCAGCAGAAACAGCAGCAGAAATACGAACAGAATTAGCGGTAGCACTATCGTCAGCGATAACATTAACGACAGCAATGGCAGTATCCCTAACAGAAATAGCGGCAGAACCATCGCAAATGATAACTATAACAACAGTGACAGCACCACTCACCATGATAGCACCAACAGCTCTAACAACACCAGCAACGATGACCACAACACCAACAACAGCAGCACCACCGTTGATATCCCCTACGTCAGTAGTAACAGCATCAATGCCATTGCCACCTTCAACGACACCAATAACAGCATCAACAGCACCAGTGCCAACAACAGCGGTAACATCAGCATCAACACTAGCGGATACAACATTGCCAACACCAGCACACGAAGATACACCGGAAGCTCTATTAACACGTTCAAGCAACGCTTCTCCAACCACAAATCCTCTTTCAGGATACCGGAAAGGAGATATGCCACATCATTAGCCAGCCATGTATGGCGGCTAAAGGACGAAGGAATTCCACGCATAATATCATGGAGAATCTTAGAAAATTCAGACCCTACATAAATGGGACCAAGCGTTGTAAACTGTTCATAGCCGAACCGGGGAACATCCTTAACTCCAGAATGGAAGTCTTCGGACCCTGTTTGCACTCCAGGAAATGCCTGCTGGCGTTCTGAAACCCACACGCTAAAAAAGTCGATTACAAATAACAGCCAAAGGGAGATAATCCCCTAGACCTCTTGGTACAGGGTCCATATGCCAGCAGGCTTTGGGGTTTGATGATACAATGTAAAGCTGAGGGCTTTATGGACGTGAAACCCATATGGACGTGAAACCCATATATATATGGTCTGAATTTATTAACGATGTGAAGTTAAATATATATACGATGAAAGTCACCTCATGCCCGAAACATGCACCAACAATATTTCCATTGTCTAAATGTCATAATATTGGTTTCAAATTCTGGTACAAGGCCGACAATTTCGTGTGAGTTAGGGAGTGGATTACATCGAACTCAGTGCTCAACGAGTAATTATTTTATCGGCCCCGAAAAAATGAAAGGCTGCTTCGACCTCTGCGCCAATTAGAACGTAAGGACAGGCGAAATTTTTAAAAGAAAAATACTTGAGTATTTATCTATGTCCACAAAGGATGATAGAATTGTGGTTTTAATTTCAAATATGTGTTGCTTTTTTTCACAACTTTTGAAACATGTTCCAAAGTCGATGACAAATTTTTAGATCTGATATAGTGCCATGATTGAGTCACTCCAAGATAATATATAAGCATATGTAAATCTGCGATTCTAGATATTATAGAGGAGACTCTGGTAAGAGCATCAACAATTGTCGTTACCAGCTATATGTCGGATGTTATGAATATAGAACAATAATGTTCTATATTTATTTTCTGTCTAAAAATGAGTGTGATTTCTTGTTTATTAGTGTGTAATTAAAAAAGTTCGTCGTTTCCAAACGTTTTCTATGACAACCATAGCCTCCATTTCAATTCATTAGAAATATTGTTTAGGATGAGATCGTGTTCCGGAGCAGAGAACAATAAATTTATTATATTATGAAATGACATCCCAAATTGTAGCTCCAGGAGAATCAGTTTCAACGTGTGGTGAAACTTCACATAAGATATACGAGAAAGAGGCATTAAGTATTGAAGTTTTAAGCAGATGAAAAACATCTAGGTGTCTGTTTTGATATTGAAAAGGATTTTGTAGGATTTGTACTAGTTCCAAACAAGGAGAGCTACTTAATGTAACTAAACAAACCTAGTAGCTTTTGTATCTTTTTAGAATTTGTAAGCAGTAAATAATCAATGAGAGGCTTCAATATTTCTATGTTTGGTTGAAGAAAATTATTTTCTGTTTTGTATCTTCAATAACAAATAGATATTTGGAAGAAAAGACATTTGTCATTGTCCTATGTAATGTTGAAATTCTTAGTAGCTGAAATATATTTAGTCAAGTTCTCAACGTGCTTTTCAATAGGTTTTACAATGACAATAAAATTGTTGAAATAATTATGTGCTCCTTTGATATTTTCGGTAATTATGCCAGTCACTATACTTTAAAAAGCGCTTACGACATTAGTCACACCAAAGGGCAATCTTGTAAACTGGAATTAGAGTCCATCAACATGACAAAAAATACTATCTTTTATCGTTACGCTGTAGTGGACTCCGATGGTGTGACACTTACTAGTCCAAATTGCTACAGAATATATTGTGGGAAATAGAACATAAGAGATTTTCAATATTAGGAAATGATTAGGTATTCAAAAAGCAGCAGTGATTTATCAACTGTAAATAGTCAATAATGATTTATCAACAGTGAACAGAGCGCTGATTACCAGTTACCACTACCGCTTACGTTCGTAATAGAGAGACTGAGGGGTCAAAAATACCATAATCAAAAATCATTTAACTTTTATTTTCTTAACAGACAACATTCCATGAAGTGAAAACAAGCAACGATATTTAGTGGCGATTGGTTTCAAATCATTAAGACGGCCGGTAATATACGAGAGGTCACCAAGATAGGAACAAGGTGAGCAGTATTAAGATATTTTTAAAGATTCTCTGACAACAGCGTTGTCAGAGTCATTGGGTAACACCGCTTAGATTAAACATTGAGGTTAAATAAACATCAGAGATGCTTTACTCGACGCAGAAACAGCAAAAGCTACCTAAAAGTATAGCAAGCTCTTCTCTTCATGTTAACAAACATTCTCACAATATTGGAAACTCTTTTGTATCTTCAGCAGGTATCTCAGAATCACAAGCGTTTCATCCCTTAGCCTGTCTATTTTGTCAGAGTGGGGTAGCGAGAACTAAATTAGGTTTCGTCTACAGAAGAGTTTCCTCTACGATGATTTGTCAACCACAGCCATCACTAACCGGCCTCAGCTGTCGTGGCTATTTCATTGGAGGCTTCCTTCAGTTGTTTGGGTTCCAAGCCAATCTACTTCAGGAAATAGCGCAGAATGAATCTTTGTTGTTTAGTTTAGTTGAGGAAATTAGCAAAAATGCTAGGAATGTATTTACCAGCGTATTCACTGTGCTTGTATCTCAGAAAACGTTGAGTTGCGGCGGAAGATATTTTTCCATTGTTATTGTTTGTTTCCGAGTTTTAGCAGCCTCCATTGTCATAATGAGAACCACCAGTTGAGAACCATTTACTTTATTCGGTTAAATGACTCAACTTCTATATACAAATTGCAAAGAGTATACATTCGTATTTATTGTAAATGGCTGACAATTAACCTTCAACTAAAGTATATCATAATGCATCCGGAAACAGGAAGTAACAATTAGTAGTCTCTCTCTCTTTCTCTCTCTCTCTCTTTCTCTCTCTCTCTCTCTCTCTTTCTCTCTCTCTCTCTCTCTTTCTCTCTCTCTCTCTCTCTCTTTCTCTCTCTCTCTCTCTCTCTTTCTCTCTCTCTCTCTCACACACACACACGTATGTACACACGTATGTACACACACACACACACACGCAATCTACACACACGCACACGCGCACACACACACACACACGCACACACACACGCACACACACACACACACACGAGCGCGAACGCACACACAAAAGTATCTGTAACCGATACGCACACGCGAACATATTTTAACGTAGGAGTTTAAGAGTTGTGACATATATCAAAAATATATTTTACGTATACTTTTATTCATTTACTTGTTTCTCTCATTTGACTGCAGCCATGCTGGAGCGCCACCTTGAAAGATTTTAGTCGGACAGATTGACCCTGGGACATATTTTTTTAAGGTTAGTACTTATTCTACCGGTCTGTTTTGCTGAACCGCTAAGTTACGGAGACGTAAACACACCAACACTAGTTATCAAGCGGTGGTGGGGGAATCAAACAGACACACGGACACGCATATATAGATACACACACACATGTACGATGGGCTTCTTTCAGTTTCCGTGTACTAAATCCACTCACAAGGCTTTGGTCAGCTCAAGGCTATATGAGAAAATAGTTGTACCGTCTGAAGCCACCTTTATGCCAGTTCTTTGATTTCACACCGATACCAGTTCTTCTCTTTCAAGGCGAAGAACTCCTTAACTGAAGCTTCCACCTCCTCTTGGTTGATGAAGCATCGCGAGTGCAGGAAGTGAGCCATAGATCGGAACAAGTAATAATCCAAAGGAGCTAGGTCCGAACTAAAAGCCGGGGTGGCATCAGTTCGATTCATTCAAGTTCCTGGAGTTCATTCCAGATCTTTCGAACGGCATGAGGTCTTGCATTTGTTTGCTGCAGAAGAGCTCACTTTTTGTTAACCAATGTCGGGTATTTAGTTGCAGACTGGCATAAATCCGTGAGATGCCAAGCTCGCCTAATACTCTCCGGATACGACTCACCGGATTTGCTTTATCCTATCTTAGAGGTTCTTGGAACCTGAGCGAAATTTCTTGAGCTAGCTGGTTACTGAACTGCGATCAACTGCGCCTTCATTTTTCGCGCAACACATGTCTTTGGTTGCTTCCGCAGTGTTATGGCCCAATTCAAACTCGTAAGGCATAAGATCCTGAATTAGATTACGCTGAACGTTCATCTGTGCGGCTTTCAAATCGTATACTGAGTGAAAGAATGCACAACATGTCAGTGCACTAACTACTACGATACTACCAACCTCAGCGGGTACCTTCCACAGTTTGAACTGCTTCAGTCACATAATATATACGTCGCAAACTAGCATGCATGCAAATATTGTAAAATTCGCCTCCATATATCAAATTAACTTTTAACATTATCATTTTGTCTTCTAAAAGTTTACACAAATAACTTAGATTAATACTTAAATACTTGCACTCATACGGATGCACATAAAACTGGCATTTAACATACAAGCATTAGTGTTTAATTATTACGCATTACTGATTAATTTGAATTTAAATACATCTAATTTTAACTAATTTGATTTTTATTTTAGCACATGATGCATCATAGTCTTAATTTAGATTTAATTCTAATTCATAGACTATAATAAGTTTGTATATATACTTTTTTGAGATCATTTTAAGCTGATAATTTTTTTAATTGAAACCACTGTTTGATTATATTATTCATTTACTATGTTAATTTTTCCTTTTCTTTCCTGATATAACCGATATACATATAAGCATACAATAAATAACAGTCACTATTATACAAACACACATACATATACATACACAAAATAACACAAAATACTTTTCCATCTTCCTTTTATTACCTACATTATGTCAATTTAAATATTTTTCATTTGACCACTCTTTGATCACTTTTGATTTGCTTGACCACTCTTACCTTTAATATTATATTTAGCCTTTTACTTCTATAGAAATAACATCCTTGCATTAATATTTCTTACTTGATACACACTGACCCCTATCTTTACCTCTTTGTTTTTTGTTCTGTTTCCATTTGTCTTTACGAAGTCATCCTCAATTAACAACGTTTAAAATTCTTTATCAGACTTTAAACTCATCCATCAGAATTTCGTTCTGAGAATTTTAACTACAACTGCAGTTTTTCCCCCTCAGCATCGTTTCCTAATAACGAAGCTTTCCTTATATCAACACGAAGAACATATTTTTCATTACTGTTTGGATAAACCGCAATGTGAAACTTGAAGTATTACGTACAACAAATTTTAAAACAAATTTGACACTACTCTTAGTATTGAGTTTCATTTTCATTAAATATTCGCTTCTTGTCTTTTACAAATAACTTTAACACAATAACTGTAATAAAACACACACGCGCATATCGAAACGCCGGTGTTAAAACGGAGGTAGCTGATAAAGTAGAATGTTGTCTATGTGGCTTGTGTGTTTTCCCGTCTACGTTTTGTTTGCAATGTCCTGTACCCAGATACGCACCTATACATACAGGTGGATGTCGGTACGCACATACCTGTACGTATATATGCATATACTCATTTACTAAGTCAACAATGTTCCTAAATGGTCTTCCTCGGTCTCGGGTGGACGGCCCACCTGCCCCACCGTCTCCCATCTCCCGTTTCCATTCACCTATCACCTCACCACCCTACCTCTCCAACGGACCATTCTCCGAGCCTTCCGGTGACTCCAGTCTAACCCGTTCACTTCGCACATCTTCCCTAACCGACCCCTTCCCTCCTTCAAACGAGCCCACAACCTACGAGACCTCTTGGTCCACAGCTTCTTCCCTAACTAAACCTTCCAACCCGGCTCGTTACCCTGCTCCCACCCATGCTGCCGC
>NC_142930.1:93067486-93084986 GCF_046866305.1 Octopus bimaculoides | reverse complement strand
GTTTGCTGTTATTGTTGTTGTTGTTGTTTGGTTGTGTTGGTGTTGGTAAGTGTTCGAAATGTTGCGTAGGTGGTAGGAGGTGAGTTTTGCTGTTCTTGATAGTTGTGGTGTTGGTTGTGGTTGTGGTGTTGGTGGTGGTTGTGGTGTTGGTGGTGGTTGTGGTGTTGGTGGTGGTTGTGGTGTTGGTGGTGGTTGTGGTGTTGGTGGTGGTTGTGTTGGTGGTGGTTGTGGTGTTGGTAGTGGTTGTGGTGTTGTTGGTGGTTGTGGTGTTGTTGGTGGTTGTGGTGTTGGTGGTGGTTGTGGTGTTGGTGGTGGTTGTGGTGTTGGTGGTGGTTGTGGTGTTGGTAGTGGTTGTGGTGTTGTTGGTGGTTGTGTTGGTGGTGGTTGTGGTGTTGGTAGTGGTTGTGGTGTTGTTGGTGGTTGTGTTGGTGGTGGTTGTTGTGTTGGTGGTGGTTGTTGTGTTGGTGGTGGTTGTAGTGTTGGTAGTAGTTGTGGTGTTGTTGGTGGTTGTGGTGTTGTTGGTGGTTGTGGTGTTGGTAGTGGTTGTGGTGTTGGTGGTGGTTGTGTTGGTGGTGGTTGTTGTGTTGGTGGTGGTTGTAGTGTTGGTAGTGGTTGTAGTGTTGGTAGTGGTTGTAGTGTTGTTGGTGGTTGTGGTGTTGTTGGTGGTTGTGGTGTTGGTGGTGGTTGTGGTGTTGGTAGTGGTTGTGGTGTTGTTGGTGGTTGTGGTTCTTGCAGGTGTGATGTTGGTGATGGTTATGGCATTGGTGGTGGATATGGTTGGTGGTAGTTGTGTTGATGGTAGTAGTAGTGTTGCTAGGCATGCTGGCAGTTGTGATGTTGATGGCATTTGTGGTGTTCTGGTGGTTGTGGTGTTCGTGCTTATGTTGGTGGTGTTGGTTCTTGTGCTGACGATAGTTGGAAAGTTGGTTCTGGTGTTGATAGTAGTTGTGAATGTTAATAGTAGTTGTGTTGCTGGTAGTTGTTGTATTGCTAGCGACTCTAGTGTTGGTGTCAGGTATTGTGTTGGTAGTGTTAACATTCATGATGGCTTTGGTGTTTGTGGTTTTCATATTGGTAGCTACTATTTAGCCTCAAGTAAGTCCTATTTGTGCAAACCTCTAATCAAAGATGTTCCAGCTTTGATATTCTCTTTTATTTCTATATCTAACACTAGACCAGGGGTTCTCAACTATTTTGTTATCTATGGACCCATTTGATTACTATGTTATTCTGGTGGATCCCCACAGCCATTCGATGTTTAGAAACTAGTTTTATAAAAATGTCTTTCAAAATTCCTATTTTGTTTTTCAAGAAGAAAACCTTGCAATACATACCAATACATACATCTTTAGCAAAAAATTTTTAGGGGTCCTTAAATACTATTGTTGATCCCTAATTTACTATTTTGTTGTGTGGACCCCGTAAAATCTTATATAGATCTTTAGGGGCCAAATGCACCCCAGTTGAGAACCATTGCACTAGACAGTCCAAAGTCTTCTTCGTTTTTTAAAAAAGATATTAGGGTGTGATTTGAGAGATATCGGGTGGTATTTTTTGCAGATTGAGTAACCACATAGAAGCAAATTCGTTGGGTCGTGTCTGTCGCTGTTGTTAGCACTCATGGTAATGATGCTTATAATTGTGGTGGTAGTAGGTGGTAGTTAGCTTTGTATGAAGGCTGTGCCTGTAGCAGTGGTAGCACTAGGCACGATAGCCTTGGAGGTAGTAATAACAATAGAGATATCTGTGAGTATATTTATCATGGTGGTGTTGGCAATAATAGTAATAATGGTGGTTATAGCAGTTATGGTGGTGTGGTACTAGCAGTAGCGTTGGTGGTGGTAATGTTGGTGGTGATAATGTTGGTGGTAGTGTTGGTGGTGGTAGTGATAGTGTTGTTGGTGGTAGTGCTGGTGGTAGTGGTGGTGGTTAGTGGGAGCGGTAGTTATGGTTGGAATGGTGTTGGTAGTGGTAATATTTGTAGTTGTCTTTATGATAGTGATGGAAGTAGTGGTGGTGGTGGTAGTAGTGTTGGTGGTATTGTTGGTAGTGATAGTAGTGGTGATGGTAGTAGTTGTAGTAGGAGTAGTAGTGGTGGTAGTATTGGTGGTGATAGTGGTGGTGGTGGTAGTGTTGTTTTGGTAGTATTGGTGGTGGTAGTACTGGTGGTGGTAGTGTTAGTGGTGGTAGTTTTGGTAGTGGTAGTGTTGGTGGTAGTGTTAGTGGTGGTAGTATTGGTGGTGGTAGTGTTGTTTTGGTAGTGTTGGTGGTGGTAGTGATCGTGATGGTAGTGTTGTTGGTGGTAGTGGTGGTAGTAGTGGTGGTGGTAGTGTTGGTGATGGTAGTAGTTGTAGTAGGGATAGTAGTGGTGGTAGTATTGGTGGTGATAGTGGTGGTGGTGGTAGTGTTGATTTGGTAGTGTTGGTGGTGGTAGTAGTCGTGATGATAGTGTTGGTGGTGGTAGTGCTGGTGGTGGTAGTGTGGGTGGTGGTAGTGTTGGTGGTGGTAGTGTTGTTTTGGTAGTGATCGTGATGGTAGTGTTGTTGATGGTAGTGTTGTTGGTGGTAGTGTTGTTGGTTGTAGTTTTGGTAGTGGTAGTGGTGGTGGTAGTATTGCTTTGGTAGTGTTAGTGATGGCAGTGGTCGTTGTGTTGGTCGTGGTAGTGTTAGTGGTGGTAGTGGTGGTGGTGGTAGTGTTGGTGGTGGTAGTGGTGCTGGTTGTATTTGTGGTGGTAGTGGTGATAGTAGTGGTGGTGCTAGTGATGGTGACGGAAGCAACATCAACTGTGGTGCAGTAGATGATGAGATATGATGTTTGTCGAGCTGTTAGTGATTTCCTATGTTTGTAAGTAGACCCAGATTCGCTCGATACGTGCTTAGAGCAACAAAGGGTGATGACACCGTATAATATTTTCCGGTACTGGATTTGCCATGAAATAAAGCATAAATAATTGCTTCTATATAAGCGCAGGCATGGATGTGGAAGTTTGCTTCCAAACCACATGGCTCCAGGTTCAGTCCCACTGTGTGGCACCTTGGCCAGTGTCTTATATTATAGCCACGGGCTGAGTAAAAACTTGTGAGTGGATTTAGTAGACAAAAACTAAAAGAAACACACTCACCGGTTTCCTCTCATTTACTTATTTATTTCTACAAAAATTTTTGTTGCGACTTGCAAGCTTTTCAATGAAAATTTTAGTACAAATAAATAAGTAAATGAGTGGAAATCGGTGAGTGTATTAAACTAATAAGACACTAAAAGAGACTGACTCTCCCCAGACACAATAAAATATGCTTCAGCACACGAATACACATTAAGAATCTTGCAGATTATATATATATATATATATATATATATATATATATATATATATGAAGTTGTTTCACATGAAATGTCGTATTTGAAAGGTAACAATAAAATGTTTCAGAAGTATTAGAGAACTAATTTATTTAATTAAAGTATGATCCATGTTCAGTTATGACCTTTACCCAACTTTTCGCTGTCATATATTCCATCTTTAAAAAAAATTCAACTTTTGCTGTGATAAACTGTCCGAATGCTTCAATTACCTCTTCTCTATTTAAGAATGTTTTAGTGTGTTTGCGTTCCCGTTATCTAGCAGTTCGGCAAATGAGGCCGATAGAATAAGTGCTAAATTTTAAAAAAGAATATTAAGTACTGGGGTGGATTCGTTCGACTAAAATTCTTTAGGGTGGTGCACCAGCATGGACTGAAGCAACCAATAGATAAATGATAAAAAATTATTGTTCAAGCACAAAACCAGCAGTTATGAGGGGAGGGTGGTTAGTTGATACTGGCGACAATAGTACTTGACGAGTGTTGTATTTTATGGACTTTGCAGGGAAGAAAGGCAAAGCTAGCTTTAGCGGGATTTGAACTCAGCATGCAAAGAGCCAAAAGAAATATCTAGCAATTCCCTCAGCTTTCGCCCTAGAAATAGTAAATATTCTTTTCTACTCTAGGCACAAAACCCGAAATTTTTTGGGAGGGCGGGGGCAGTCGATTGGATCGACCCCAGTACGCAACTGGTACTTAATTTATCGACCCCGAATGGATGAAAAGCAGACGAAATACCGCTAAGCATTTCGCTCGACGTACTAACGATTCTGTTTGCTCGCCGCCTAGAAATGGTAAATAATGATAATGAAATAAAGTTTTATTTAAATGAATAATAAAATGTTGAAAATCTGCATTTTTTGTCTTGATCAATTTATTTTATTTAGAATAGCATTCTGTGCATCTTACTTAACATAGATATATTGTAGAAGGCACAATGCTGCGGTATTCCTTTTGAAAAAGCATCTCTTGAAATGAATTCCGCAGTATTGTAACTTTCTACAGTATATCTACGTTTAGTAAGATATACAGAATACTACTCTGAACTGATACTACTTACGTCGCGAATAACGAATTGTTATTTAGTGCGGAAGAAAATTAAAAAAACAAGCAAAAAAAAACCCCTAAAAAAACAAGCAAAAACAAAAACGTTATATTTAATACACTTGTGGGGTCTGGTCGGGAAGAAAAATTTTAATCTATTATTTTACAAGCAACGCTTAAATGTTTTAATGTCTTGTCAGTTAAAGTACGGAAGAATCGATAGGACACAATTGTTGGCATATGCTTAGGGTTTCAGTTGATCTTAATCGTACACTGGTTGTAAAGTTGTGGTAATGATGATGATAGTAATCGTGTTAATGGTAGTAGCGATGTTGTTTATGTGGTTATTTAGCTCCTAGTCAGTTCTATCTGAGCAAATCTATAACGGGCGACATTCCAGCCTTGATTATCTCGTGTTTTGGCATATTCAGCTCAATATCTAGATGAACAAAATTTAAAGCAATGGATTGTCTGAAGCTGTAATGACAATAATGGCTATGACGACAACGACGACAGCAATGTTCAGGTTATGTTGTTTAGTCCAGGTACGTCATGAATAACCAAACCTATGATCATAAAGGATTCCAGTTACCACTATAAAATATTCCTCTTGGTCATTGCGCATCTGAGAATATCTATTCGGAAGTGTCCGTCTTTATAAGGCAATAGACGGTAATCTGAGGGAAATTTAGATGCTAATTCTAGCAGGTTTAGTGGTCCAATACAGCTTCTACGATGTCTTATTGTTGTTATTGTTATTGTTTAACCCTGACCAAGTAGAGAAATAACATCCAAAGAATTCCTACTATGACTATCCCGTCATTTTGTTCTGACGTAATGTATTTGGGTTTACCTTATCCGACGCACCCTTATAATTTAATGGAGATTTGACTGCTTTTTCTCGCTGGTCGAACAACCACTTAAATATTCCATCACTGGCTGGTTAAATGATATTCATTATTAATGGTGGCAATTTCAGAAGTGAAGCTGGTTGTGGCTGTGATCACAATGATAATGATCATTTTTTTCCCTCGCCTCTTCCTACTATTAAAATGAAGGAAGGACACATTACATAAAAATGACATCAACAAGGAAACATCATGGAAGTTTCTATGTAGAAGCTTAGCTGAATTTATCTTAGCTCAAGACAGCTGATCTTACCTTACCTTGCAGAGAAAATTCAAGATTAAAATATGTCTTTAAGCTGAGAAAACAAAGAAAAAGAACAATCATATCGAGAGCCGATATCCATGCATGCATGCATACATACATACACGTACGTATATATATATATATATATATATATGTACATAATACATATACACACACATACATACACATACATACATATACATAGACACACATGTGTATGTATATAGATAGATACTTGTACATATATATGTGCAAGTATCTATCTATCTATCTATCTATCTATCTATCTATCTATCTATCTATCTATCTATCTATCTATCTACCTAAATGCATACACATGGGTGTATATGTATGTATGTGCGTGTATGCGTGTGCGTGTATATATGTATTATGTATATATATATATATATATATATATATATATATATATATATATATATATATATGTTTAAGTATATATGTTAAGTAAATAGATTATTATAATTATATACTTAAATATTAATTTTACGGATATGGTGGTTATTATACGCTGGCTACTGATATAATCACTTTAATGATTATATCCTTAATTCACACACACACGCACACACACACACACACACACACACACACACACACACACACACATACATACATACATACATACATATATATATATATATATATATATATATATATATATATATATATATATATATATATATATATATATATATATATATATATATATATATATAGGTTATGAGCGATAGTGGTGTCAATTAGACCCAGAGGTTTCAGGCAATGCTGAGGAAGTGCTATGGATATTACCATCCTCTCACACCGTCTCCGATGAAGGGATATAACAAATATCCTGGAAACAGCTGTAAGACCTTCTATTTATAAATGTTCTGTATTATACACAGCCTTGGTTTTATATCTCATTACGAAAAGTAAATCCTTATATATATGTATTTTAGAAGTGAAGATCTTGAATTTAGGCACAACAGAGAAACACCTCTAATTGAATATGTAATTGTATTTCGTACAATGGTATCGATACAATAAGAGAGGAAAAAGCTGACAAGTAAAACATGAAAAAAAGCACCCCACCCATCAAAAGAGAGAAAAAATACAGTTCTAAAAGAACTGCACGCATACATACGTACCCCTCCATACACATTTTACCCAAAACTGTGTTCAGTTGTGCAGTGAAAGCACATTGTAGTAATAATCATATAAGATTTATAGTAATTTCTTTAAATGTCATCAGATAATAAATGACTTCACGGAAAAGAATATATAAAACGAAAATAAATGAAAATATGGAGAAATTAAGATAACACTAAAATAAAAAAGAAAATTTGTATAAAACATCATCATGAAAAAATATACAAAATATTTCGCCTTGATACGATGAAGTTGTGTTCAACCCAGATGACGTTTCGCTTCAATTAATGCTTCCTGTATTATAGCTTAGAATCTGAACTATATGTTTGACTTATTCACTAATGGCAATCTAGTTTATTTCCACTTCAATTGAAATTTCCCCTCAGTATACGATTACCTTTCTTTTGTATAGCTTTTCACTTCAAGTTTTAGAAGTCAATAACTGTAGTATTGAAAAAGTAAGCTTCAGATGTGAAATCTTTCAAATCTGTGTCCTGTATAATTTCTATCGCAGCAGCTATCGCAAAATGGTCTATTACGAACGAAGACTGCTGAGATTATTTCAACACTTTGTATTGTTCTGTATGCAGATTGAAGTCTGGTGACAAGTTCTATGTTCAGAAATATTCTGGTCTTGACTATCACATCTTCTTTCCAGACAGAGATGGACAATATTCAGTTTGTCCTTTCATGTTTTAAAGCGTTAGAATGTTTTTTGCGGGAGATATGGTTGATATTTCTGCTAATCGGGTGACTATGTTGAAATTCTCTTGTTCGCTTGATGAAAAAACTGATATTGTCTTTACTATAACTTAACATTTTCTGTTCTCGCTCTGAAGATTTTTATTTACGAGACCGTGAGACAGATTTATCTTCATATATGACATGAAACTAAATGAATAGTTGAAGTAACAAACGGTAAGCCACGTTTCGAGCCTACGCTCTTCAGCAGAAAGAAATAAGAGAAAATAAACAGAGAGAGAATATTAAAAAAAAAAAACTTGTGGATTTAGCAGTCAAACATGGTGACTGATCAGAAAAAAGTTTGAAAGAAGAGGTTGAAAGAAGGGGAGATAATAAAATATTGATGATCCCAAACGAAGATGACGTGCATGTGTGTGTATGTGAGAATGTGTAAGTGTATGTGTGGATAGGAGCTAGTATGTGTGTGGATAGGGAGGAAGTAGGTATCAGATGAAGAGAGGAGAGGAGGGGAGCCAGATGAAGAGAGGTGGGGAGTTGAGCCCATGTGGGGCAGAGGAGTGAAGAGAGAAAATTAATTCCTGTTCACGACGAAGGAGGGAGTCCAGATAGCCCCTGTGCAAAGACAGTCCGAACACAAACAGATGTTGTAGTGAATGACCGGTAGAGCGGAAATGGTGCCAGACTTGGGTATCATTGCTGAGTCTGATGTCTTCGAGGTGCTCTGCGAACCGGTCAACCAAGCGGCGTCCCGTTTGACCGATGTACAGAGAAGGGCAGAAAGAGCAGGAGATGCAGTAAATGACATTGTTAAAAGTGCAGGTAAAGGAGTCGGTGATATGATAGGGACGATGATGGGTACAGGTGAGGATGGTGGTGTTGGAGAGATAGGGGCAAGTACAGCAGAGTGGGTGAGGCACCAAATCTGTCCAATATTTTCTGCACAGCTCGATGTTAGGTGAATAAAAAGCAAATAAATAGCAAGGATGTCCAGTTATCAGTGCATTACGGCCGTTTCAAGCGGCTCCACTTAATCGACCAATGCAAACATTACATCAATTTGAAATAAATCGCTCTCCTCGGGTGCTTACGACCATATAGATTTCCAACATACAGGATACTTCATTGAAATATTTTCAGCAAATTTTTCATATATGTATATATATATTTTTTCCTGTCTTGGTTTGTGTTTGCCACCTTGGAATCCTCTGTGTAGTGGGTTGATCCACTACTCAGGAAGAGACTATTCTCGAGTACGTTCTGTCTTATCTTCGAAACGTCTAGATAGAATAGAGACAGCTGATGAAGGGATATTCCAAGTGGCTTTCCGTTTTCCTATGTGTTCGTTCCATTGTCTGTAGTTTATTGTTCTAACGTCCTGTACCCTGATATGCATGTATATACACATGTAGATGTAAGTATGTACATATATGTGTGTATACATGTATATATATTCTTTGTATTATTACATTATTGAACGCACACGTCCTTTTTTGCAAGTAAGTCTACTATATATATATATATATATATATATATAGGTTAAAGGTAGTGCTCCAGCATGGCCGCAGTCAAAATGACTGAAACAAGTAAAAGAAAAAAGAATATATATATATATATATATATATATATATATATATATATATATATATATATATATATTGGCCAGAAATTATCAATGTATTGGTGTGTCAAACAAAAGTAACTTGCTGTATTTATTCAGTCTGAGTTACATCCAGTAACGCCTCAGTTGTTTTCGTCAGTCGATAAACAGACATCGATACAATAAATCCAAACTACTGGGGTCAATAAAATCGACTAACAGTTATAAAGTAAGTGTTCTAGCATGACTAAAGTCAGACACAAGATACTAAAAGTACAAATGAATTAACATATCAGATATTGTTTTCTTGTATCTCAAAAAACCAAAAGCTACTTCTGCATTAGCATTGCCTATGAATAAAGCGAGCTCTATGTGGTCGTTTTGGCTTACTAAAATAGTCGCCAAATCTACTTCAAACCCAACCATGCTGTCTTTAAACAATGCCTACATTATTGATAATAATGTCAAGTATACGCTATATCTGAATATATAAAGCGTTAAAATTGTGATGATGTTGGTCGATAAGTGATGAGGGGCGAACGATTCCATGCCAATTATGTATTTTTTCCTGTCTCCCATATGTTTCCTTGTCGTCCTACTCTGCTACATTTTACGATATATATACACACCGTATCAGGACAATTACCCCTTAAGACAATTACCCCACCCTAGGTCAATTCCCCCGACAACAACTACCCCTATGACAATTGCCCCTCTTGGTTAATTACCCCTTCGCCAATATATTAAGAAGTTTTAAATCATCATCATCTCTTGTCCTCAGGGGTAATTGTCCTTGGGGGTTATTGTCCATGGGGCAAATGTCCTAGACTCATACACACATACATACGTACACACACACATGTATGTATGTTTATATATCTATATATATATATATACATTTATAGATACGTACATATGTATATATATTTGATTTTATAATGATTTGTAGTATATTATGCATTTCTTGATAATTGTCACTTGTAACTTACGTTCAGTCGTATATCAAAAGTCTAATAAAAGGAGTAGTGCAAATACGATATATGTATACAGCTATGGTTTCGAATTCTGGATTTTGAAATATGTATTTTATATAGAGATTGAGCAGTACGACAATGGTTGGTACTTATTTAGATGTTATCAATTGTGAGCAGTACGCACGTTATTCGTAAGCTCAACAACTAGAGACGGACGAAAATCTCCCCTTTTCCAGATTAACTTTATATCACATAAAATATATTCGATGCATATAAAACCAAGGTTTTAAATATTTTATTATGAATTAGTCATATGATTTAAATATAAATATAAATTCGTCTTGCCTAACGTCTTTCTTGAAATTTTATTACAACCATTTTGAAAATGTGTAATTTTTTTTTTTTTTTACATGGAAATGAAAATATCTCTTCATGAAAAAATGGTTAAACGAAGACCACGCAGAAAATAATAATGTTGAAGAAATACTTCATGCAGAATTTGGATGTAGTAACATGATTCAGCAAGTGAGAGAAATTGTTGAAACTGAACAATCCCACGAAAAAATAGAGAAGTCCATAAAATAATTTTTGCAATATGTATTTATTTTTGACCTTAGGCATGAAGAACATCACCTAGTCTGCTTAATTTGTAATGAATATTTTGTCAACTGAAGTGTAAAGCATACTAAATGAAAAAAAAAACGACGTTTTGATACACTACATGAGTTCTCAGAAGGTAAATATTTACCGACGTTTTAAAAAATATTGCTGAAGATCAGCGTAAGAAGTCTCATACATAATTACAAAAGCTATGCAGCCATACACAATTGGTGAAGAACCTGTGTTGCCAGAGGCATGCAGAGTCACAAAACTTATTCACGGAAAAATCTATGCGGGCGATATACGAAAAATTCCAGCATCAAGTAAAAGAAATGTAAAACAATTGTAGAAATTACTAAGAAGCGATTTTTCAAGTTGCGATTTACTGGAACGAATCAACAGGCAATACAAATGCGACTAGACAATTGATATTTTTCAAATATTCAGTGTGAGAACAATGTGCACAAGGATATACTGTTTTGTCGATCATTAGATGGATGAACAACAGACGAAGAATTTTAAAGTGAATCATATTTTAAAGTAGGTCTAGAAGGGAATGACTATACTGGTGTGTGTACTAATGACGCAGTAACAATGATAGGATAGAATTTCAAGCTAAAATTAAATCTGTAAACAATTTACTGCATTCTGTCATTGCATGATTCATCGAGAAGCATTAGTGGCTAAATAAACTTTCTTCAGAGATAAGTGCGGTAATACGAGATGCAGTCAGCATTATTAACTTTATTAAAAGTCGGGCATGGAATAGGGGTCTATTCAATGCAACACTTTGATTTAATTATTTGTAAATCTATGTCAGGCTATCGGATATGAGCTCAGTAAACTTTTACTACATAAAAAGTGCGAAAGATGTGACAAAGACGATCTTTCAGACTTTAAAGTAAACTTAAAAAAATAACCGAATGTTTTCATTGGAGAAAGAACTCACACTTTGCATAATTTTTTTCAGGAGGAAAGCTGGCTTTGCAAATTCTGCTATTCCTCAAACCTAGTTACAACTCAAGAAAAGAACTTAATATATTTCTGCAAGTAAAATTGAATCCTTTCCCCATCCGTATAAAACCTCTATGAAAATATGCAATATAAATTAAATTGATTTAATTAATTTGAAAAAAAATTGAAATGTTTTCATGTAATATATTACATTGTCTGCGAAACTAATTTGACTATTAATTCGATTAAGTAGATCATAGTCGAGCATTTTTGGTATATATGGAAAAACAATTAAAAATTTGGAAAATATTTTCTATTAAGCCTAGTCAATTATAAATTACATAAGGTCAAAACACCATTTATTTTAGTAATAGAAAAGGTGAAACATCTTTCTTTGAAGGCTGAACAAGTCATTTGATTCGAAACTTGAATTTTCAAAAACAGACTTGCGCGTGTGTTGATAGTATTGGAAAACAGAATTTCAAATGCTGTTTAAATTATCAATGGCTGCTTTTCTCATGTGCTTCCATAAAATTTATGTGAATCTGCACTTATAGCTTTAATGGCAATAAAGACAAAATAATGCACAAACATTAAAATATGGAAATTCCCGCAAGAAAACTCACAAATACCCGCAAATTTTGCTGTGTTGTGCTGAAAACAGCAAATACATCCATCCCACTGAAAATATTAAAATAATATATCTCTTGGATCTTTTCGGTATGAAACAACCATGCCAATTTTATTGAAACTCCTATTATGAAAACCATAACCATTTTTGAAAAATTAATAATACAAAAAGTTAAGAACTTTTAAGATTGAAATTTTTGAAATTTTTAGCCTCTCCGATCCATTTATTCGTCCTGGTGATGCTATGGAAAGAATTATGTTTTTGTTTCCGAGATGCAATGTTACGAAAATCTCAGCAATTATCATTTTTAAAGAAATTAATAAGGAAAATGCTTGAAGACATTTAAATATGAAAATAAATAAGAGAAAATAGAAGAAAATAACAAGTTAACAGTTACAAAGAAAATTTGCGATGTACTGCAGAACTTAACCCTAAATCTAACACTAACTTTAAACCTAATCTTAAGCTCTATCCTTAAGCCATTAATCCTAACCCTAAACCCAAAATTTAATCCTAACTCTAACCCTGACACTAAGCCTAAAATGTTTTCAGTTAGATGCTATGTGAACATATGGCAATTACCAACGTTTGCTTGTTGGGGTATCGAGAATGGGTATCTGTAGCTACGGATTTGTAAATCTTGTACTACAAGTATTAGTTTATGAATGATCGAATATTGGAACCCTAATTCAACATCGAATAGAACGTCTAAATAATCTATCTATTTGTCTGTCTATCTATCTGTCTGTCTGTCTATCTATCTGTATTATGTCTGTCTGTCTCTCTGTCTGTCTATATGTCCGTCTGTCTATCTGTCTGTCTGTCTGTCTGTCTGTCTGTCTATCTATCTATCTATCTATCTATCTATCTATCTATCTATCTATCTCCTTCCTTCCCCTCCCTCCCTTCCTTCCCTCCCTTCCTTCCTTCCCCTTCCTTCCTTCCTTCCTTCCTTCCTTCCCCTCCCTTCCTTTCTTCCCCTCCCTCTCTCCTTCCCTACCTGCCTACCTATTTATCCTCTTGTTTGTCTCTCTCATACGACATCTATGCCTTGTAGCCCCTTTTTTCCCACCCTTCTCTTGACATCTCTCTTGAAAAATGTGTTTGGTGTTGAAGATTTGATTTTGCTAGTGTACGTACGTACGCATGTATGTATGTATGTATGTATGTATGTATGTATGTATGTATGTATGTATGTATGTACGTATGTATGTATATATCTGTGTGCACGCTTGCATTTGTGTGGGTACCTTTGTGTGTGATTGTGTGTATGTCATTGTGATACATGTGATATTGTAATGCATGTAACCTTTTCCGAGTGATTCACAAGCTTCCGCAGTAATGAAGTCCCGGCTTCTGCCGCAATGTGTGGTATTACAGGCAAGTATCTTTTACTATGTCAGTGATTGAATTGAAACCTTGTGTCAAGAATCCAGCATGAGCGTTCGTCACGCTGATTCTGCTAGACAATTACGTCGAGGATACACGTGTCTAGGAAATATGTAACCATTTATGTACCAATTCAAAATGTGGTTAGTTTAGTTCATAAAATATCTGCAATATTCTTCGTCGAAAGAGACGGAGACTCACTTAATTTATACGTAATAAGCAGAAAATGATTCGCTTAGAGGCTGCTGTGCTTCAAATATGGCAAACATATGTGAAAATATTTATGAAGTTAGAGATAAACAAGAGTTTTCTGCTTGATATGTTGTTTTAAATTGTCATGACATAGTTAAAGACTACAGGAACTGCAGTAGCTTTTATAAGAAAGAACCGTGTTTATTCTTGTTCTTGTTATTAATGTTTTGACGTAGTTATAATAGTAGAGAGACTAGTATTGACAGTCTGGTAGTAATATGTGTTGGTGGAAATGATATAGTTGATCGTTGATGTTAGTGAACGTAATGACGGTTGAAAAAATGGTGGCTGCGATGATAGAGGTATTGATAGTAGTGAAAGTTTGTGTGGTTTTTAGTATTATTAGTAATCTTCATGACAAAGATAGTGATGGAATGACGACGATGATGGCGACCTTAGGGCCATGTTATCATAGAAATAGTGGTGATGATGATAGTGTTCATAGTATTTGTGGTGCATAGGAGTGATGCTCCAAACGTTTATATCATACCATAATGGCATGTTAAGGAGAAATGATAGTCTAATATTTCTATTTCCAATCATATTCAGGTTGAAAAGTTTTAAAATACACAGCATGTACATACATACATACATACATACATACATACATACATACATACGTATATACATACATATATATGTCTATATATATATATGTATATATGTATATATATATGTATATACATATATATAAATATATATGCAAGAATATATATAATGTATATATTTATGCATATGTGTATATATGCGTATGTGCATTCATATATATTCACACTCTTACATATATGTCTATATACATACGTACACACACACACACACACACACACACACACACACACACATGAATATACATACAACTCATTCTCTCTCAATGTGTGAGTTTATGTATCATACATGCACATATATGCATGTGTTCAATTATTCTATAGTGATTCACTCCGTCTCTCTTCTGCTTTTCCTCACTTTTGTTTGTTAGAGCAGTTATAATAATGTAATAATGGACAGCGGGCTGAAAATAATTTAAAACATACTTAACGATAAAATACAGTTGACCAAAAATAGAAAGAAATATGATTAGATTCTCATTAAATTACGTATGAATATTGCATCTAACAAGATTATAAATTTACTAAGAGTAATAAACAAATATTTCTGCAACAGCAAATTTCACAGGCTGTTCAACGAAAGCAATGTAAAAGTCAGTTAAAGATACAACTAGCAAACAATAGTGTTAGATTCTCTCCAAGACTCGGTATGAATCTCGAGCAAGATGTAATCGAAACCATATACCTGGAAAAGAAAAGACAATATAGTCTTGGCATTTATAGATTTATAGAATTCATTTATAAATTTAATCGATTATGCCTGACATACTGTAGGACTTAACAACTATAGTATTGCTCGTTGGAAATGCATGAATAACTATTACATTATTCAGTTTCGCTACATTCGTAATTCCAAAGCGGTGTGTGTGTTTGTGCGTGCGTGCGTGCCGGTGTAATACAAAGAATTATAATCTGTACCATATAACTTAATATCGTGAATTTTATCCACTTTTGTTTTTTGAAAATTTCTATTTCTATTTGCAGTTTAGTCCCAAATCAGGCCTAATGGAGTAGACCTTTGAATAAAGAGGTTTTACCTGTAATCATGTTGGCATTTTTTTTTTATTCAGATAAAATCTATCTAGAATCTTATTATCAGATGGGTCCTTCCCTTCCCAAGCCGTTTGCATCCTCCCGCTCCTTGCTTTTTACTCCTTTCTTCACCCATTCAACTTTTAAATCTCTCACACTACGATATGAACTGTTATTTGCCATGTTCTCTCCTGATGAAAGAAACCGGTCTTACAGTAATGTCTCTACACTACCATATACTGGTTGCATATCCTTGACGTTTTGCACATTCCAAATGCTAATTATGAACATAACAATTACTACTTAATTTCGAGCTCTCATAAACAGCTACTGCGTTAAAAATACTAGCAGTCTCTCCCTAGTATTCTGTATTTTCTATGCTCTATGTATATGTAAATTTATTTGCTTATATATATATATATATATATATATATATATATATATATATATATATATATATATATATATATATATATATATATACACATGCTTGCACATATATGTTTATCTCATGAACATATTTAGGTATTTCTATCTATCTATCTATCTATCTATCTATCTATCTATCTATCTATCTATCTATCTATCTGCATATATTTCTAAGTATGTTTGCGTCATTGTGTCTCTCTGCTCTTTCTTCCTTCCTGCCTTCCTTTCTTTCTTTCTTTCTTTCTTTCTTTCTTTCTTTTCTCTCTCTCTCTCTCTCTCTATATATATATATATATATATATATATAAACATAATATATACATTTATATATGTGAATATATTTATATTTATGTATACATATACATACATATATACATATGTATATATATATATACACACACACTCACATAAACGCATTCACAAATACTATTAGTCATACAGTTATTACAATTGATCTACAGTCAATTTGTAAATATCAATTGAATATATATATATATATATATATATATATATATATATATTATTGTTATTGTATTTCACTTAGAAGGTTTCAATAGCAGGCCCATATACAAGCGAAAAACAGTGTGGTACTATTTTCATTGTCTGAGAAGCAATATTATTGACGGAAGTTTGTGAATTTATGAAATGTCTAGACGTCGTAAACTTTGTCCTGAAGGAAAGTGGTGCTAACAAACGTAAAAATAGAACTCTTCTCATCTGTCTTTCTTTCCCTCTTTGTCACTCGATTTCTCTCAACGCATACATGCATGCACATACATGCACATACACCACACACGCACACAAAGCGACACACAATGGCTTACACACTCACACATACATGCATCTATTTGTGCGTATATGCATGTACACACACACACACACACACACACACACACACACACACACACACACACACACACACACACATATATATACGTATATATATATGTATATATATACCGTTCAGGTAATGGTTCTTATCAGTAAGCACATTAACCTCTCACCGCTTCGTGATTCCCAAGGGCTCCAATGCAGTCTAAAAAAGCTTATAAAGAGTACATCAATAACGAGAGAAAAAACATGGGCGTGAACTTGGTATTGCCTTATTTCATCAGTTATGTATGTTTCGGTATGCGGTAAATAACTGATACCACGCTGTAAATAAAATCCATATATACAGTTTGTAATTGCAGTACACATAAACAGAACTGGAATCCTTCTTGGACAAATAAGATACACAGCTCACAGACACTCAGTTATCTTAGTAAACGCTTGAGAAATGCATGGTAAGTTACTCCGCTTCTTCTGCTGGGCTTGTATCTATCAAGTATTTATACAAGATAACTGCATGTTTGTGAATATTTCTTTATCTGCTAAGGAGGTGTCTGGTTTTCATTATGTATAATGCACTACCAAGTTGCATCTACGTTTTGTATTAATAGTGTGACATTATTTGATAACCGAATACCAAAACATTTAACAGCTGAAATAGCGTGATATCAAGGTCGCGCTCAAGTCTATTCCCTCATTATATATATATATATATATATATATATATATATATATATATATATATATATATATATATATATATATATATATATACGTATATACATATACACACACACAC
>NC_142930.1:93057486-93064986 GCF_046866305.1 Octopus bimaculoides | reverse complement strand
TATACATATACATGTATGCATATAGATCTATATCTATATATATATCTATACATATACGTGTACATATACATCTATATGTATACATATACATCTATATGTATACATATGCATCTCTCTCTCTCTCTCTTTCACTCTTTATCTCTTTCTCTCTCTCTGAAAGTATCTGTCATTACAGTATCGAAATGTGATTGTTTCAGTTAGTGGAATAACGTGTACATATACATCTATATGTATACATATACATCTCTCTCTCTCTCTCTCTCTCTCTCTCATTCTCTCTTTCTCTCTTTCTCTCTTTCTCTCTCTCTGAAAGTATCTGTCATTACAGTTTCGAAATGTGATTGTTTCAGTTAGTAGAATAGTTTCATTTTTAAAGTGAAAGTATTTGACATGAGTGATTTTGTTTCACTTTTGACACGTAATACTTAAATAGTGGAGGAGATATTATGTTGCCGTGGGTTCGAACACTGCAAGAAGTTAAAAATGTTTTTTGACTAAAACACAACTGGGACCCTAAGTAAGGCATCTGTAAAATTTGAATGAAATTGGTTGCGTAGTTCTCGAGTTTTAGGGATTCACACACACACAGACAGAAAGACAGACAGACAGACACGCATTCTCATTTATATATATATATATATATTAAATAATAAGGATAGAAATTGATATCAATCAATTAAAACCAATGGCTTAGCATATTTAAAAATTGTGTTACATACAAAATTAAGAGGAATGGCCACTAAAGTGGACACCTAATATGCTAAATATAGACGTCAAATCGCCATTACCACGAAGAGGAAATGTCAATTTGACGTTTACGCTTAGAATATTAGGTGTTCACTTTAGTGGTCATTCCTCTTAATTTTGTACATATATATATATACATATATATATATATATATATATATATATATATATATATATATATATATATATATATATATACGCAAGGGCACTGTTCACACATGCTTCTTGTTCCAAAAATTTTTGGAGAATACTCAATACATGTTGCTTGCAGAGTTTATTAATTTGTAAATAGCTGGTTAGTCAATTCACTGCTACTCAGAGTTCACGTCCGATGGAAGGAAGGAATGAATTGAGCAAGATGCTCTGAGAAGCAATAGCGTGAATCACCGGATTCATATACGTACAAACACACGTACACACACACACACACACACACATACACACACACACACACACACACACACACACGCACACACATATACACACTTGCAAATTTGTTTGTGTCTGTTTATCTATCTATCTATCTATCTATCTATCTATCTATCTATCTATCTATCTATCTATCTATCTCTATGGACAGACGGCAGACGTGTCAGCTCCGTAAGTTTTGCCTTTTTCATGTTTTAAAAAGTTTGTTTGTAACGTTTATTTTATATAGAAAGTTGTATAACAACTTATAGACTCTCTGGTGCAAGTTTTTTGCGACGGAAATCTGCCCTGTGTGGCACATTTCCAGGTTTTAAAAATCAATTTCGGCTTTCTAGCCATTTTTATTTTGTGACGATGGCGTCTTCTAGCCATGAAAAGTTTCGTCAAACGAACGCTGAATTTTGCAGTGTTTCGTTCGAAAAAGAATTTCCTAGTCTTCCTTCCTCACAGTTAAACGAGAGAATGGAGAAAAAGAAAACAGAATTCACACACACAGATGCAAGTGTTAACACCGCCACCACCACCACCAACAACAAAAACAAAACTGTAACCAAGGTTACAAAACAGAACATAGACGATGTCTCCAAAGAATCTGACGTCGACACCAATTCTGGTGACGCCATCATTACCACCACCACCAACAACAACGACATCAACAACAACAACAACAGCAGCAGCAGCAACAGTTCAACTCAACCTTTGCTCTCTTCACTAGCAGCAAGCGAAAGAGAGGAAGGAAAAAGCCACAACACCACTGACACAGTCACAAATACCACATCTGCAACCAATACCAGTGCCAGCACCAGCAACAACAATAACAACAATAACAAAAACAAAAACTTTGCTGAAGCTTTGAAGCAAAGTGAAACTGTTGTGTTCTACACGACAAAGGAAATAATAGAAATGAGAAAATTAATCACCAAAGAAAGCGGTGAAATACACTTAAACATACCACAACACATATTAGAGGAAACAAGTAGAAAAACAATAATATATAAAATAATAAACACCAAAAGTAGAAGGCCGGAACAGGCCAGTATAGACAAGATCGAAAGATGCTTGAGATCAATTTGGGATAAAAAATCTTATATTACTTATTACAGATTTGCACAGGTACAGGTGATTTTTCGAAATGAAGAGTTGGCGAAGAGGTATTCAACGCTAACTCTTCACACACCTGAAATAACAATGTTACCCAGTTACCTTGGCCAAAAGGTAACAAAGGTAACAATAAAGCACGCACCTCCAACAATAGACACACTATGGTTGATATCGGCCATATGTGTCGACATGGACAACGTTAACATACTTAAAATAAACGTTGGAGAAAGCAATTGGACGGGAAAAAACACAAATCTTGTTCCACACAAACGAACAAAAAATCAAAAAAATCCCACCATACATCCGTTTGGCAACAAACCAAAAGTTACATATAGTAGTAGAGGACAGGCGGCCTCGCTGTTACTTATGCGACAGCGAGGAACACCTGAAAAAAGGAGTGTCCGACTGCCCGAAAAACACAACAACAACAACAAGAACTAACTAAACACACAAAAAAAGCCTTGCTGCCCACACCGCCATCCACACAAAAAACAATAAAAGCAACATCAACAACATCAACGAAAGAAAATACAACAAAAACTACAAAATTAACAAAGAAGACGAAAAAAGAAAAGACAATACAAAAACCGATACCCCTTCCACCACATCACTTATACCACAACCAAAAATTGAACAACCAACAACAAAAACAACAATACAACCACTTTACACAAGCAAACACAGAAGCATACAACATGCCCCTACCTCCTTCCGATTCCTCAGAGTTTTCATCTGAAGACGAGTCAAGTACTGAGGAATGGAAAATAGCCCAAAAAGGAAGGAGGAAGAGGAGCAAAAAAAGAAAAACGAACAACAACAAAGCAGAGAGATTCATATCTCCCGAAAACACTCCCAACTCCTACACGATAAACACCAATGATAACACACCAAAAACAATGCTAACAGCAATAGACACTACAAACACAGAGTTGATGAAATACATCAACTCTAAAACTAACATCACAAATAACGACATCAAAACAAACAACCACCCACGCACAACACCGCCAAAACACATTAAAATTTATCATGTAACACCAGCATTACACCACAAAATAAAATCCCTCTACCCCAACTCGGTAGGGGGATGTTAAAAATATTTGTGCAAGAAATTGTACAATAGCCTACTTGGTGAAAATTCCAAGGAGGAAACAAAACGTTCGAACGGTAAGTAACTCACTGTTCCTTTTGTTTTGTGCTTTAAAGCACATATTTAAATAGAATCATGGCGAAGATTGGCTGTGTGAATGTGCGTCGCTTGGGGTCCCCTTGGAAACAAGGGTACCTCTTAAATGACATCAAGTCACACAATTTAGATATCATAGCCATTAGTGAGACCAGACTCCATGAACCGCGGGCCCTAAAGTCCATGTTTGGCGGACAGTTTAACATTTATTTTTCTCCCTGTCTGCCGAGGATGGGCGGTAGTGGCACGGCGGTTCTTTTTCGCAAGAGTCTGGATCTCCAAGCAAAGACGATATTTACGGACCCGGAGGGTAGACTGGTTGTCCTAGATGTGGACGGCAGAGATGGAGGCGCTTTTCGGTTGCTGGCAGTTTATGTGCCTCCTTTAACAGGTCGGTCAGACTTCTTTCGACGTCTAGAAGTATTCCTGGGAACGTCTCGTCCCTTACTTTTAGTGGGGGATTGGAATGCTACCTTGGACACGCATCTAGACTACGTGGGGAGTGACAAAACTAGAAGGGGATGCAAAGGCCTCATAGACCTGCTCAGACGCTTCCAGTTGTCTGACAGGTACCGACTCGACCACCCAAATGTGCCAACGTGGACTTGGAGCAACCGCATTGGGTCGTCGATATCGTATCTAGATAGGATAGTGTGTAGGACAAGAGATAGAGATAGTTTAGGATGTCCACAGTTCAACATGGTCAGCTACACGGATCACAAACTTGTGACGTGTACGCTAGACTTAGATAAGACACATAGGCAGGGTCCCGGTTACTGGAAACTAAACGCGTCTTTCCCGTCGAGACAGGTTTTCAGAGACCGGATTAGCACGTTAGTAAAGAGGGCTTTGACGGGAGCCATCGTCAACAACAAATGGTGGTTTGCTCTCAAGAGAGCAGTAAGGGCGGAAGCAATAAGGTATAGCAGGGCACTAGCTGTAGAGAGGAACAGAGTAGAGGGGGAGCTAGTGATAAAGTTAGAAGAGGCATTGCGAAGTGGAATCGCATCCGACGTTTTAGCGGGGAGGTTGGCCCTCGACCAACACTTCAATGCTAAACACGAAGGGTGTGCTGTCAGGGCAAGGATGCGTGCTCTGAGGAATGAAGGTGTTGGAGCCGCACGGGAGGCCCGGGTGGCGGAGGCGCAGCGAGGTAACAGAGCCACCATCCGGTCTCTGGTAGACGAACAGGGGCGCGAATTGCTCGAGCCGAGCAAGATGTGCGAGGCGTTTCAGCGGCATTTTGCCCGACTGTTCGGGAGGAGTGTCGAGCGAGAAGGCAGGGTGGACTTTAGTGCCTACTTGCACAGCTTGCCACGACTCTCGGCAAGAGAGGCGGAGTGCTGCGAAGGGGTCATCACGGCGGAGGAGGTGAGGGACGCGATGGCGGGTTGCTCGACGGACAAATCTCCGGGTTTGGATGGTCTGCCCTACGAGCTTTACAACTGTATGCTAGACTTGTTTGGAGACGTCTTGGAGGCCGTGTACTGCAACTGGCAGCAGAACGGGAGCATTCCCGGTTTTGTGAGCCGAGGAGAGGTAACGCTGCTGAAGAAAGATCCAAACAAGGGGGACGCCATAGATAACTTTAGGCCCATCACTCTGCTCAATGCAGACATGAAAATTTTGGCCAAGGTGTTAGCCAAGCGGTTGGCGCTTGTCATCGAGAAACTGGTCGGCACGGAGCAGACGTGCGCCGTGCCGGGCCGGAGCATCCATGACAACCTCCATCTGATGCGCTACATCATAGAGAGGGTAGTTAAGGAACCTGGCATGGGTGGGGCCCTGATCAATTTGGATCAATCCAAAGCTTTCGATAGGGTAGACCATCGATACTTGGAGGCCGTCCTCGAAGCGGCCGGCTTCGGTCCCGTTTTCCGCGGCTGGATGGCTGCCTTGTACACAGGCATCCGTTCGGTTGTTCGCGTCAATGGACGTCTATCGGGACTCTTCGACATTGCACGTTCGGTCCGTCAGGGATACCCCCTGTCGCCGCTCCTGTACGTATTGACTCTCGAGCCACTACTGGGGAAGCTGGCGACGCTGAGGGGCATCCCGCGAGAACTGGGGTGCGGGACGAGCGTGTCGGCATACGCGGACGACGTCACCGTCATAGCGTCTAGCCACGAGCACATCGAGCTTGTCGGCGAGACGCTGAAAGACTACGAAGCGGTGACGGGAGCGAAAATCAACCGGGATAAGTCGGTGGGTTTGCTGCTCGGCACCTGGAGAAGCAAGCCCATACCGTCCGGCAGCGCCTCAGTAGTGGGACGCTGGACGGACGGTCCGGTCAAGTTGCTCGGAGTCTGGTTCGGTCCGGACCTGCAAACGGAGAAGAACTGGGACGAGATAACGAGTAGAGTGGCCACTCTCTGCCGGCAATGGTCCGAGAGGAAGCTGTCCCTAAAAGGTTGGGTGGAGGTGGCGAACGCGTACATCGCGTCCGTCATCGAATACCGCCTGACCGTCGTGCCTTGTCCCGATCGCGCCATCACGGAAATGGAGCGCATCCTCTTCCGCTTTTTGTGGAAAGGAAGCGTTCCGATGGTGAGGCGATCCGTTTGTTGCCAACACCCGCTGAAAGGAGGGCTGGGCATGACGTGGTTGGGATAAGCTCTATAGACACGGCTCGCGAAATGCGGAGCCGACCTGCCCGAGATGCGGTCAGAGCGATGAAACCGTGCAGTGTCCAACCATTTCGGAGCTGTGGGCTTATGTCGAACGACTGCTGTCGCGTGTGGGACGAGTCGGTTTATCAACCGAGTCTATCGTCAATATCGTCACGCCTCCTTCCTTTAAACGGGAAGGAAGAGCTGTATTTATTGTACTTGTGGCTATGGCGAAAGAATGCATCTGGTGGACGCGTCTGAAAGGATTAGAGACAAATACTTTCCTCTCTGGTCAATCTCTCATCAACTTTTTCAAGTATCACTTGAAAAGGAAGGTGAGAATAGAGAGGCAAGTGTTGTCTAGCAAATGTCTCGAAAAAAGATGGATACATGTAGCAAGAATGGCACGTATAAATGACGAAGCCACCTTGACCATGATTCTATAAAACATTTTAAAATTTTGTAAACAGAGAGTTACTTACGTTTCTTGCATAAATAAAAGAAATTTTATTTAACAAACTGTGGCACTAAGGACCGAGGTTACCGTGGTCTTTTCGTAGGTTTTTCTTTCCACGGATAACCTCCCCATTTATTGGGAATTTTCTGTATTATTTCGTATTTTTTGTAAATACCCTAAACGTTTTGCGATGTTTTGTTTTCATCGTTGTCCCCACTTTTGTTTTTTTTTCTGCTCTGTTTTCGCCCCCCTCGAAAAGAAAACATTCTACATTTGTATTTTGTCCCCTCTGTGTTGAGCCCTGTGTGGCTAATAAAGAAACCTATCTATCTATCTATGTATCTGTCTGTCTGTCTGTTTGTCTGTCTGTCTATCTGTCTGTCTGTCCCTCCGTTCGGTTGTTTGTCTGTCTCTATCGTGGGCACTTTAATACCTCACAACGAACAAGGGTTTTTTCTTGGTTGGGAATCCTCAGGTATTTTCAATAGGGGCAATGTTGTGTCGTTTATTTTAATATATTCTATTTTTCAATTTTAGTATGGAGAATTTAAATGCTCAAGTTTATAGGAATGTTTTTCTATACATCTGTGTATGCTCTTTGTGCTTGTGCGATTGTCTGATTGTGTGCACGCGTGTGTATATGTCTGTGTGCATACATGCTTATTATGCATATATTTGTATTCGTTTATGAAGAAAGGATATAAAATATGTAGTTTTTTCATTAGAGTTAGAATGATTTTTGTTGTTATTGGAAATTACTCCATATAAATCGTTTTTGTTTAATTCATGAAAATTACGAGGCCAAAAATGTTTGAAATCTTTTTCATATAAGTCTCTTGGCCATTGGAGGTAAGGTAGCATAATTGTCATCCTGATGATATCTATTTAAGTAGAAACACATAGATACGGCTGACTGCTTAAAAGGACAGATGATCTCTTTCCTCATGAGGAGCTGATCAAAGTTGGCATTT